>NC_066617.1:373857343-373919429 GCF_025201925.1 Gopherus flavomarginatus | reverse complement strand
CCCCAGACTGGTGCGTTATCAGGACCTGAGAACGGGAACCTGGATCTATCTGGAGAGTCAGCGGGGCACGTGAGGCGCAGGGGCTGTGTGTTTGTGTCAGTCTGTGTTGCTAATGGCATGGTAAGTTAGTCACTTAAGGCAGCGGCACAATAGGCCTCCTCCAAGCCACATTTCTTAACCCTCCCCTGCCTGTAAGGCAGGTCACAATCCTTCACCCCTCTGTACTATTGGGGAAACTGAGGCACAGAGCAGGGACGGGAGTTGCACAAGTCCACAGTGGGAGAGTGTGTCAGAGTTGGAATTGGAACTCGGGAGAGCCTGCACTACAGACCAGAGCCAGGAACTGGAGCCAGATGTAGTCTGAATCCCAAAATGCACCTGTGGCCTAACCTTCTTCTGTAGCCCTTTGCGGGGAAGGGTGTGTTCAGATATCCTCAGGCAGGGCACCAACTGTACTTCCGAACCCCGGGGCTGCGAGCTGTGGCAATTAACATCACCCCTCCCATCCCCACATATGTTGGAGGGAACGGGCAGGGGTCTTTCAACTAGCCCCTTAGTAACTGGCCTCATGGCTGGGGGGAAGCAATAGAGATCTCAATTACGGTGAGGCTTTTGAAACACTCTTACATGACTTTCTCCTACGCCAACTAGGGCTGTGCGGTCACATGGCATTACTGTATGGTGGGTGCACAACCCATTGGATACTGTACTCAAAGCATTGTTGTCACTGCTTCGTTATCCAGCTGGGAGGGCGTATCCAGTGGGGTCCTGCCAGGGTAAGTCTTGGATCCGGTGCTGTTCCACATTTGATAAATGACTTGGCTAAGAGAGTGGAGAGCGCAGCACAGACACCGGGGCAGGACGGGCTCTGCAGCTGCCCTGCCCCAGGAGCTCGCAGCCCTGCCACCCAGAGCATTACACCAGCGGTGGAGTGAGTGAGCTGAGGCTGCGAGGGAGAGGAGGCAGCAGGGGAGGGGCCGGGGGTGAGCCTCCCGGGGCAGGAGCTCAGGGGTCAGTCAGGAGGGTCCTGCAGGTCGGATGTGGCCCAAGTAGGGTGACCAGATGACACGAACAAAATATCGGGACACATTGGGGGGCAGGTCTGGAGCGCTGCCAAAACAACAACAACAAAAAAGCCGAGCTGGAGCTCCACCAAAGCAAAAAAAAAAAAAAAAAAGCCCCAAGCCAGAATATCAGGACAAATGGTGTCCCGGCCACACATCTGTTGGGACGCAGGACAAATGACTGAATATCGTGATGATCTCGATTTTATTGGGACGTCTGGTCACCCTAGACCCATGGGCTGTAGTTTACCCACCTCTGGGCTAGGTGGTCGTTCTGCTGAAAATGATCTGGGGCTATAGTGGATCACAAATTAAATGAGTTAACAGCGTGATGCTGTTGCGAAAAAGGCAAATCTCATTCTGGGGTGGATTAACAAGAGTGTTGCCTGTAGGCCAAGGCAGATAATCGGGAGGCTTCGGCTGCATGCTGTGTCCTACTGTGGGCCCCACGCTTTAGAGAAAATGGGGACCATTGGAGAGAGTCCAGAGGAGAGCAACAAAACTGCTCAGAAGTTTGGAAAACTTGACCCATGCGGAAAGGTTGAAAGAACTGGCCCTGTTTAGCTTGGAGAAGAGAGGGCTGAGGGGGGACAGGATAACAGTTTTCAGCTTGTTCTAAAGGGGACCGATCTCTGTGGCCGCTGAAGGCAGGAGTAGAGCGGTCCTGTCACCTCCCGTGACTTGCATGTTATGCCTCTGTCAGTGCAACCTAACATTGCATTTGCTTTGTTTGCAGCAGCATCGCATTGCTGGCTCCTGTTGACATTGTGATCCACCCCGACTCCCAGATCCTTCTCAGCAGCGCTGCTGCCAGCGCCCCTAATGAGGAGCATGTTAATTATGTGTATTACATTGGCTACTAGGGCCCACAGCCAAGAGCAGGGCTGAGCCAGCCCCTGTCCAGAGGTAGAGCAAGGCCTTATCTGCACTAGAAAGCCTTTGCCAGTAGAGCCCCCCTGGTCTGGCTGCATCGGCAACCCCCCCAATAGAGGACACAGCTTATACCGGCCAAAGAAACCTTAGCCAGCATTGCTTGTGCCACTTCCCCACACAAAACAAGCTACCCCAGGGGAAAGCGCTCTTTCACCAGCCTCAATGTGTCTACAACTCTGTTGGTTGGAGCACGATTCTTTTGCTCGTCTAACTGACACAGACCAGGCCGGGCAACGGCCCCTGCTCCAAGGAGCTTGACCTCTAGCTAGGCGGGACCAGGAGGGGGAGAAAAGATGCACAATTTGCAGAGGAAGCTCTAAGGCCCAGCGAGATGAAATGGGCTGCCCAAGGTCCTGGTTAGAGCTGAGGCCAGGCCAGCACCTTCCCCCATGAGTGCAGCCTTCCGCTCTGTGCCAATGACCATTCTGACTGGGAGCACCCTGTGTTCCCTCAGTCCTGCGTTCCTGCTTCGCGGGTAAGGCTGGAAGGGATTGGTAAGAGCAGGGAAACTGAGGCAGGTGCCAGACTTGTGTGGCATGTAGGGGAACTGGACATCCCTCAAAACGCAGACCAGCTGTGAGGTGTGAAGCAGGGGTGCTGGACTGGGGTTGCTGAGTCTCTTCGTTTTATTGCCCAGTTGGTTGATTTTTGGTGTTTTTCTTCAAGCCCCAGCTCCCAGCATCATTTTGGGCGATGGGGACGGGAGGTATTGAACATTTCACATTTTATTTAAAAGAAAAATGAGAAATTCCCAGCCTGGACCTGTTACAGAGAAAACCTGGAGACCGCCAAGCCCCTGAAGGCAAAGGGAAAGAATCCAAAAGAGATTTTTAAAATCTTGTGATTTCGAAGCCAATCCTGTAACTTTGGAGGGCCTGACTCGTGATTCTGGCATGTCAGTGCCAGGTCTGTCTCTCAGCCTGGTCAGTGGGAAGTGGGGGAGGGGAGCATTTGTCATAAACTGCCCAAGCGGAAGTCCTTTGGCTGTTTGCCTTCCAGCTCTGTGATTCAGAGGGAGAGACTGTCCCGTTTGCTGCAACCCCCGTATGTCCCTCCAGTCGTATTCAGGGGCTGTAAAATCCCCAGCCCTACCCAGGGACAGCCAGGCCTCCTGCCACCTCCAGTGCAGAAGGAGGTTAGAGTCAGGGGCTGCTATAGCCACTCTGGGCTGCACAGCTGCTCAGAGACCCCCCGGCGAGGGCTGGCGTAATGTAGAACTCCCTGGAGGGCCTTAGATATTCCAGATGAGGGATCACCTCAGTCTATTACCACCTTGGAGTCCCATGGGCACAACGGTGGCTGAAAGCCAGGCACAACCCACAATCCCAGCCCTCAATTTCCCGGCAGAGAGGCCCATTGGGATCATCTGGCCCACAGTTCCCTATTGGAGGGAATGGCGTCTGTATTCATGTGGGGGTTAGTCCTTATGTTTAGCACCCGAAAGGTGCAGGACACCGTGCACCGGTAAAGGAAGCAGCCATCCCACGGGGACAGCCCACCAAGTGCTGGTGCACCTCAGCGCAGGGCAGAGCCCTGAAGGTCCGAACCTGTGGATGCAGACACAGCTGTGTAACGTGACACATGTGCCTGGCACCGGCTCTCACCAGGAGGTGGTTTCATAGTGTAGCAGGGCTTACGGCCAGACGGGACCAGGGGATCACCCTGCACACATAGAGAATTCCACCATTACTTCTCTACTGAGCCCAGTGACTTGGGCTAGATTAAAGCATTTCAGTCCCTCACTGTAGTGTGCCCCAAACAGAGAACAGGATGGACCAAGGAACCCCCCAATGCCCGAGGCCTCCTATAATGGCAGTGAATTGATTGGATGAGCGATACTGAGATGATCTCTGCAGGTCACCCTGTTCACCAGGCCTTTGGCAAAAATCTCTTCCCCAAGGTCCCTGCCAAAATGACCTAGGTGAAAATTCCTTCTTGACCCCAAATCTGGCATCAGTTGGCCCCTGAGCAGATGAGCCAGACCCACCAGCCAGGCATCTAGAAAGGATTTTCCAGGCCACCTCAGATCACTGGTCCACCCCGTCCAGCTGTGGCTGATCTCTGATGCTTCAGAGATGGGAATCTCCCCCCGAAATGTATCTGGCAAACAGAGTATGGGGGAAGGGGAGAAGATTCCTTCCTGACCTCTTCAGGTGACAGGCTGAAACCCTGAAGCATGAGAATTATAGTCATTGTCTTAGTGCAGAGCTGCAAGTGTTATCAGTTGTTGAGGGAAATGCAAACCATCCTGTTTTCCCCGTGGCCCAGGGAGGGAGGGAACGAATCAGGGACTCACACATCCACAGCCTTCAAGACCAGGTGCCCAGATCTAATTGTGAGTGGATGTGTTTGCTGGCTTGGAATCCAAAGAGGCAAAGGAACAGACAAAGGGCGAGGAACTGGGAATGGTACATGAGGGTCGACTGGATAAATCTAGAAATGGACGTTTTTTAAGAAGTTACAGGTGACTAGAGCTGTCCAGAGAGCGACAACTCCATTTTACAGCCAGTTCAGAGGTTTCTGGTATGACAACGTAATAGCTGGAATGCCAGGAAATCCCAGAAGCAGCACTCTTTAGAGAACAAGAAAGACAAACCAGCAACTGAGCTAAACTCTTTCCCATTTATAAAATCTCCCAGCCTCCATCCCCCAGGATCCCGCACCATGAGCACAGACACACGGACCATGAGCAACTGCAGTGGACGGGTTTTATTCGACTGTTACAGCCATTGGTACCCAAAGGGCATTTCCACGCACACGGGTGCGCCTGGAAAGGAGCAGGGTCCCTGCCAAGGGCTCAGCGGTACTTGTACGAGAGTGCGTGGGCCACCACACGCACCAGCTTCTGCCAGGCAGCCTGGCAGGCAGGGGTGAACTCCCTCTTGAAGTGGGTGGCCAGGACGATGATGAGGATGTCACCCAGGAGCTGCAGGGGAGAAAGAGGAAAATCTTGCCCTGGTCAGTGGGGTTCTGAACCCCTCCACTTCTCTCTAGCCACTAAGGGCTGCTGCTCAGCGACCATGGTGGTCAGGGAAGGATATAGGGAGATACATGGTGGG
This sequence comes from Gopherus flavomarginatus, assembly GCF_025201925.1. Classification (NCBI taxonomy): domain Eukaryota; kingdom Metazoa; phylum Chordata; order Testudines; family Testudinidae; genus Gopherus; species Gopherus flavomarginatus. The sequence goes on along the minus strand of NC_066617.1, from coordinate 373,914,373 downwards.
GGGCGCGAGAGAGAGAGAGGGTGGTGGATTGATGAAAGGGTGATGGAGTTTCGGGCTCTGAGATTTTATCTGCAATGGCACTGCCAGAAAACTTTCTCCCCAACCCAGAACTTGTTTCATCCATGTGTTCTGCTCTCTTTGCCTCCCCTAGCTCCTGCTCTCTCCCTTCTGTGTCTTTCTGACCTTAACTCCTAGCGTCTTCTCCTCTATTCCTGTGGGGTGACCCCCCTCCCAGCCCCCCAAACCCCTGATTGCAGGGCCAGGCCAGCACAAGGCCTATATGCTACTTAAATCCTCACAATAGGGCTTGAGTGGGACCTACGGGGTGTGCCCTGCAGCAGGGGAATGTCACTCTGACCAGCTCTCTCCTCCCTGGCTCGGACCCCTTTCCTCTTCCACAAAACCTTCCCCTCTTCTGGCCCCCACCCCTTGCCATCCTTCCCCTTGCTCCTACCACCTCCCTCCGGTCCCCGTTGCTCCCCTGACCCCTCCACCCCTTGCCCTCTATGCTGTATCCATCTGTCGCTGGCGTCTTTCCACCTTTCTAATGTCACCTGGTGATCTCCCCTCTCTAGCGCCTCTCTAGCTTCGCTCCTGGCCTGCCCCGTGGTTTCCTCCTGCTGGCCCTTAGCACCTTCCCTCCTCCCTCCCATCAGCCCTCTGCCCAAAGGGGTGGGAAGGGGGGTTGTGCACACAGTGCTGTGGGGCTGGGATCATCATGGGGGAGCAGCACTTTCACTTCCTGGACATCCCACTTAGCACCCACCAAAGGGGCTGGTCCGTCCGAGGGTACCCTTCTCCCCACAGATCCCTCCCCCTAGCCCCCCCATTCACTTCCCTTGGACTACACCCATATCACGCCTCTCTCCCCTCTTCACAGCACGCCACTCCCTCTCTGCATCCCTCCTGACACTGGATCCTGGGCCCAGGCGGTCTCAGCAGATTTCCACCTGCATTACTGGATCCTGCCATCTTCAGAATTATACAGCGTCACTTTCTCTCTCTCACCTGTGGCCCAGTGCCCCTTTGGGAGCTTGCTCACTGGTGGCCTCCTCCATGCCCCAAAGGGAGAACCCCACTCAGCCCTGCCCTATCCTGGGGGATCGAAGAGGGGGACCCAGAGCCCGACTCACCCGGAAGTTCTCGGGATCCACGTGCAGCTTGTCGCAGTGCAGCTCGCTCAGTTTGGCGTACGTGGCCTTGATGTTGTCCAGGTTCTTCACAGCGTCCCCAAAGGAGGTCAGCACCTTCTTGCCGTGGGCACGGACCTTGGGGTTGCCAATGATGGCGGTGGGGCTGGAGAGGTTCCCAAAGGCAGAGAAAAACCTCTGGGTCCAGGGGTAGACGATCAGCAGCCTAGAGAGAGGGAGACAGGAGCAGAGACAGACACAGGGTTACTGCAGCCTCCCTGCAAAAGCAGCAGGTTTGCCAGCCTGGGGGAAGGGAGGGGACAGTGGGGCAGATGCCATGGGGCTTGGCCTACCTGGCCAGGGCTTCGCCACCGCATTCCTCCACGTTGACCTTGCCCCACAGGCTGGTAATGAGCTGCTTCTCTTCGGCTGTCCAGTGCACCATGGTGACGAGCGAGGGGTCCTTTGCAGATGCAGTTGAAGGAGAAAACTTTTGCTGAGGGGCAGACCCCCAGCGGGGCCTTTATCCTCCAGCCTCTGCTCCTCCCCCTCTCTGTGGACATGGTCATTGGTCAGCCCTGGGGTGGGGTCTGCGCTGGCTGGGGAGAGGCCACTCTGTGTGCGGGGAGGGATCTGCTGAGTCTGGGTCCCAGGGCTAGCTCAATGGACACACTAAATTCAAGCTGTGTGACTCTCCTGCCTTCAGCACACATGCCCACCCGCACCCTTGGGCCCTGTCCACAGGGGGATATTGACCCCTGCAGACAGTGCCAGACAGGACCTGTAAATTGGGGGCAAAGTCGCCCCTGCCCAGAGGGGTGACCCAAACCCCACACACCTCTGAAGTGCCGCTCAAAAGGGCCCAGTGAAGGACCTGGCCCTAGGTGCATTAGGGCAAATCCCAGGGGGCCAGCACTGACCCTGTGGAAAGTCTGCAGGTGGGTATTGTACATGGGATGCTGCTGGCAGGGAGTTGGCTAAGGGATGCGTTCGCCCCTGGAGCAGGTTTCACGGGGTTGATTATCAGAGGGGCAGCCGTGTTAGTCTGGACCTGTAAAAGCAGCAAAGAATCCTGTGGCACCTTATAGACTAACAGACGTATTGGAGCATGAGCTTTCGTGGGTGAATACCCACTTCATGCTCCAATACATCTGTTAGTCTATAAGGTGCTACAGGACTCTTTGTTGCTTTTAAGGAGTTGATTGTGTGCCATACTAGCAGCACACACATGTGACTGGCCCTGATCCTCTGGCAGAGAGAAAGGCCTGGTGTCGGCTCCCCTGCAGGGTCAATGGGTGCTGGTGACATCAATGGCGAAGTGCCTGTTCACACCAGCAGAGAATCTGGCCCATTGACAGTTTCCAATACAGGGCTGGGGTCTCCATTCCCTTACACCATGTGTAGTGAGAATGGGGCACAAAATCCAGACAGACCAGCGTGATCACATTTTGCACACATGGGACAAAGGTGCAAGTGACGGCCCAGGGGAGGAGAGGGTCAGGCCCATGATTTTGAGTGGTACAATGTATTTTTAGGGGAGAGTGAAAATTTCAGGTGGCCTTCTGCTGCCAGGCTGATTCCCAGGGTGTTTGTGGTGTTTCTCCGGCTTTATCCCAGAGTCAACGAGTGCTGAATATGGTGCCCAGTGAAGACCTCAGGATCTGGCTCTTCATAGAGGTATTTTGGGGGCTACATTTAAAAACACTGGCCCAGACCCTCCTCTGGCACAAATTGACCTAGCTCCACTGAGCTCAGCAGAGCTGCTGAGACTGGAACCTATTTCACCTGGTGTCTGACTTACATTCCTAACAAAGAGGCTGGCACAGGGACCCCTCCATTTTATTTGGGCCCCATGAGCCGGCTCAAGAGGCCCCTTTCAGAGAACAGCTCAGCCCCGTCCCATTGGGCTGATAACTCGCTAGGAGCCGCGGCTGCACATTGCAGATAAATCTACCAAACCGCTGGCCAGAGCTTGCTGGAGTTTTCCAGCTCTGAGGTACACACACTCCTAACTCTCTAAATGGGCCTGCAGGCTTCAGAGGACTATGTTTTTTATAAGACCTGGGAGACAGAGAGTTAAATCATATATAGGCACTTCTCAGCACAACCCCGGACATACACCCCCCTCACCCCGCACCCTCTAAAAGAACTCTAGACTACACCCTGGGCAATGCACTGTGAGAGCCCATCCTTGGCTGGCCATAGGGACCAGACAGCATGACCGGGGGTTTCCATTTGTTATTTCTAGCATCCTGTGATTGCTGCCAGCTCCAACTGAAATCAAAGATCAGCCCAGACATTTGAATCTATTGTTTATTAGACATTTTCCTAACCTGAATTTGAGCTGTCACAGCACTTTAAAGGGCTTCATATCACCCCTCCCCCCCAAAGCTGAATGTTAAAAGCTGCCAGGTAACAGCGTTTTCTCCTGCCTTTGGGTTTAAAAGTTCTAGGAGGGATATGAGGTGAGGGAGACAGAGGGGCGTTTAGGTTCGAATCAGGGCAGAAATGCCCTTTCTGCTCCCAGGCATTTGCTTCTCCCATACACACACAAAGGAGATCAGTAACCATAATAATTGCTCTTATTACTGTCGCAGTGAATCTCTGCAGTGCCCCCAAAACATGCCAGGCAAAGCCACGGCTCCTGTCCTGTCGTGCGCAGAGCCTGAGCTCCAGAGCCCAAGATTCGCTCCAGGAGGGGTCTGGTTCAGTTCTGGGACTGGGGACTCTGTTCAGCGTTCAAACCGCGGTCAGACAAGAACCTGGCTGGTAGCCAAGAGGCTCAGGGCTCCGGGAGGTCTTAGCCTGCTGACCTTTGAAAGCTGGGAGGGGCAGATGGGGCAGATCAGTCCATGATCACCCTGCTCGATACGTTCCCCTGACACCCTGGTACGGGCCACCGTTGGAGACAGGCTTCTGAGCTAGATGGACCCTGGTCTGACTCAGTGTGGCAGCTCTTATGCTCTTAAAATGCAGCAAGGGAGGGGCGTGAGGGGGAAGGGAAGGATGAGGGGCAGCTGTAACATCCTCCAGTTGCTCAGTAAGGCTCTGGTCTATATTGCTGGGTTGGTAACGTGACCATTCCTCCCCTCCCCATCTCATGAGCCAGGTGACATTCCGGAGGGGACCTTGGCAAACAGGGCTGGGGAGAGAACTGCACAAGCACCAGGGACCTACACACACACATTTCTCCCCACCCCTAATGCTCACAGCCTGTGGCTACCGCCATTAGCCATGTCTGCAGGATGGCCTGACTGGGCCCCGTGCTGGCCTTGGCGGAGGAAGGCACATGCTGGAAGGTAATAACACACTTAAATGCTTTCCTGAATCGGGGCACCTGTGAGTTGCTGGGTGCCCGGTAGAGATGGGAGCAGAGGGCACCTGCAGGGTCCAGCTGCTTGGCTCAGCGATACATGTGCAGCCTCGCTGACAATTTCCTTCCAAGGGTGCCTAGAGCCGGGCTGATTGTAGCTTGTTCATGGCTGTCTCTGGAGGAAATTCACCTGTGTGCGGAGACCTGGCTATACCTCCATAGCTACATAAGGCCTCTGTCCCTCTACGGGCTCCTTAACCTCTTAACAGAGTGACACTGGTAATGCTGGGATAATCCAGGGGGGAACCAGCAGGTCATGTCACAGCCATGTATAGCTGTGTATATAGCCAGAGTAGACTCACATCAAATCTGCTGTCCACTCTCACCGCCAGGGCTCTGCGGCTCTGTCTAGACCAGCGCTCATGTCCTGTTCTCATTCAGTTGCCAGGTAATCCGAGCTAACCAGCACGACTAGAAGTGCTAGGCGTCTCCACACTCTGCGTGACCCGCACACCTCTGGGTGTGGTGTTCTCCCAGCCAGTGGCACCGAGACCACTAGCGAGAGATTAACGAGTGTGCTCCACTGCCTAGCTAACAAGTCGCTGGCTTTTAGCTCATGCCATAGAGGCCCATGCACAAAGCTCCAGAGGTCCCAGGTTCAATCCCCCCTGCCAAAGACCAAGGTCTGTCCGTGTTACATCTGCATGTGGTTGTTCCAGGACTCAGCTGTAGCTCACCCTGGGCTGCAGTCCTGTGCCCTGGCTTCATAGCAGAGCCCTGCAAAATGTGTGCAATGGAGCCTGCTGCTGGTCCCACACCAGTCTGCTCCAGTACAGAATAACACAACTGGAGAAGCAACAGGCAACACCGAACAATCACAATTTCAATTAATTTTCTGCTGCCAAGGCGTTTTCTTTTTAGTTACTAACTTGTGCCATTACAAAGAAGTGGCATTGTTCAGGGTGCAGTTTATATTGTTGGGAGGGGGGGATTACAGGGAAGGGGGACAGACAGAAAAGTGAAAGGCCTGTGGCAGAGTTAGAGCTGAATTGGATCTGCCTTACAGCAAGTGTGCAGAGAGGTTTCGTTCTCAACCATTGCCCCAAGCCCGCTGTTCTCTCCACTAGGCTGATCACACCGTATTTTTTGCTCAGCAATAAGGCAGGAGGAAGTATAATGTTTGCAGTTAAAGTTCAAAACACATGGGACTCAATGTAACTCTCAGTTCCAGCCCCCTGTAGGCAGCTGGGCTGCAGAGGTGCCACTGAGAGCAGAACACAGCCCACAATTGTCGGTACCGACGCACGGCACGGGAGCGACATTCTTTGAGCACAAAGTCTGACTTGTCATGTGATGCTTTTTCCTTGTTCTTCAAAGCGCCAGGCCAGCCCCGTGCTGTCACTGAAGCCCAGAGAGTGCTGAGGACTTTACTAATCCCACGGTCAGAGACATTTGCTTGGCTGTTTTCACCCCAGGGGATACCAGAGCTATGAAACTGCCACTGTCCTTAATAACCAATGGGCCGAACAGACACCAATGAATCCTCAGAAGAGCAATGTGCAGGCCCTATCCTGCACCCTCCCTACCTACCACTGAAGGCAACAGAAGCCCTGGGTTGCTTCTATTTAGGTATCTAACTTCAGGCACTCAACTTGGACAACTGTGGCCTGAGCCCCTATTCAGCCACCTAAACACATGGCTTGATTTTCACCTACAGCTCCCACTGACTATGAACCCGGGGCCCCCACGAGAAACACCTACGGAAGCTCTGACTTGACCGCATGTGTGAATTCCTGGGCCACAGGGGCTCCCCAGGCTGTGCTCAGACCTAACTCAAATTCCCTTCAACGTGTCAAACACCTGACTAGGCTGAGAACTGATCCCTCGGCAAGTTTAAATAAAGAGCCGGACGTGCTCTCGGGGGCAGCTTTTGGGTTTAATAAATGAAGCCACTTTTGTGTTACCCGTGGGACTGATTTCCGCCTGCCTGGCACCTTGTGTCGGCATTTCCACCTATGCAAAGGGTGTAAAAAGCCTTTACTCTTCAGCTAGGACAGTGTTTTGCATTCTGCACAAGAGGGAATGATGAGACAAGGTACAAGTAGGGGGCACAGGCCTGTGGGATTCCACCAGCGATCTCATCTTTGGGCTGAGAACCAGCATAACTAAATGTCCGCTGAATTGTTTGTTTTTTTCTTCAATGTTTGGAAATCTACTAAAACTAGCTCAGGCCAAGCTCTGAGCTGTCCTGGGGACCAACTGGCTAAGCAGCAGTTCTGCAGAAAAAGACCCAGGGATTACAGTGGACAAGAAGCTGGATATGAGTCAGCAGTGTGCTCGCATTGCCAAGAAGGCTAATGGCATATTGGGTTGTATTACTAGGAGCATTGCCAGCAGATCGAGAGACTTGATCATTCCCCTCTATTCGGCATTGGTGAGGCCACGCCTGGAGTACTGTGTCCAGTTTTGATCCTCCTACTACAGAAGGGATGTGGACAAATTGGAGAGAGTCCAGCGGAGGGCAACAAAAATGATCAGGGGCTGGGGCACATGACTTATGAGGAGAGGCTGATGGAATTGGGCTTGTTTATTCTGCAGAAGAGAAGAATGAGGGAGGATGGAGCTTGTCTGTTCTCCGTGGTGACAGATGACAGGACAAGGAGCAATGGTCTCAAGTTGCAGTGGGGGAGGTCTAGGTTGGATATTAGGAAACACTATTTCACTAGGAGGGTGGTGAAGCACTGGAATGGGTTACCTAGGGAGGTGGTGGAATCTCCTTCCTTAGAGGTTTTTAAGGTCAGGCTTGACAAAGCCCTGGCTGGGATGATTTAGTTGGGGTTGGTTTTGCTTTGAGCAGGGGATTGGATTAAATACCTCCTGAGGTCTCTTCCAGCCCTAATATTCGAGGATTCGATGATTCTAAGATGACAAAATGCTTGGAACCCAGACAGGATTTTCCTTCTCTAATATGTCTGAGGAAAGGCTTCTTCTTTTCAGCATGGTGCAGCTATATCGGGCCAGATTCTCAGCTGGTTCAACTTACCCCATATCCCTCCTGCCCCGTTTGTCATTGCCATGTCTGTGGCATACAGCAAAGCAGCCTCCTTTCAGCCTGACTTTAGCAACACAGACAAACTATCAGCTGCAAAGAGCCCTGGAACACGCCCTGAAGTCTTGGCCATGGGGTGCACTTTCTCCTGGCTGCCTCCCTATCTCCCTGGAGCAGCTCGACAGGGCTACACACCCAGAGAGCGCGAACCCCATTCCGCCCTAACTGGCTGCTTCGATAAAGGTGCCGGGACAAGATGCACGACAGCCCTCGGAGATACTCCATGGCCCAGCCTGTTTGTTTGCTCGGGGGCTTCACAAGCCAGCAGAGCTCAGCTTCGCCTGCAGACAGGCTACCCACTGCAGGCTGGGGCCATTTCCTGGGGGTCCTACTTCCTTGATTCCAGCTGTATTACATCAGTCTAGATATGGGGTGGCACAGGGGGAAAAGGAGTCCTGTTATTTCCCTGGTCTCTGGATTCTTCAGACACAGCAAGTCCTGCATCTTGGCAGGGGCTTAGACTAGGGGACCCCTGTGGTCCCTTCTGGCCCTGTGGCTCTATGGTTCTAGTCTGTTGGTGGTGAATGGAGGGCAGATGGACAAGGCTAGACAGGTAGGCTCGAAGGGGCTTGTTCACCATGGCCTTGCAGCACTGACACCAGTGAAAGGTGAGGGTACGACATTACCAGATGAGAAGGACTGGGTCTGAGGCTCATTTACCCCGAGGTCCCTTTTCACTGGTGATGTCCAGACACGTCCATATTAGAGACCCTAAAGGCAGAGCAGCATAAAGGGGCCATGATGTAAGTGAGCACCAGGGCTCTGGGACTTGGCACTCACTTTGCACAGGTGCACCAGGAGCACATGATGGAGAAGGCAGACTGAATCCCAGCCCGGCTTCCCTGTGGGAGAGTCTAGCACCCTTTATCAGATGCAGAGCTCCCAGGCACTGAGCAATGCCCCATAATTGCGGGCTGCCTGCTCTGGGCACTTTCCCATGAACCAGGAGCTTAAATCTTTTCCTGAGCAGTGTCCTTCGGCCCTACCATGAGCTGCCCTTTGCTCGATAAAGCCACCTTTCCCCACAGCAGGCTGAGCTGTTTCCACCAGTGGGAGGGGTTCTATCCTGGGGGGCTGAGGAAGCTGCAGTGCTGAGTCTGGGGAGGGCTTTGGGGTTGGTTTCTGGGATCCTGGGCACCCGACAAGGGGCGCAATATGATTGGGTGCTATAACACTCAGCATTGCAACAGATAAGTACCTCTGTGAATCTAGGCCACATACCTTCACGCTTCAGAGCACCAGCCCACGTCTAACCCCTGGGGGCCAGGAATCATTTTCTTTTCAGGTAGCCAGCCCATAATTCCCTACTGCAGGATTGTTGGCTACTGCTCTGGAGCAGCTGGCTCTGGCACCGGTCAGAAACAGAGTGTGGGGTAAAAGGGCCCCTGGTCTCACCCGGTTCGGTGATTCCTAGGTGGCTATGTATAACTGCTGCTGATGCCCTCTGGGAGATTGGGTCCAAAGCCGCTGTCACTGACACTGCTGTCAATCCAGAGTAACACCAAGATAGAGCAGTGGAGTTACTCTGGATCAGCCCCAGTGGAAATGAGAACTAGCTTTTCCTCCTAATCTCTAAACACAAACATTAACTGCACTGACCCAATTTCCATCAATGCTCTGAAAGGCTGCATCTGGCCTTTTGTGTTTGGAGTTTCTCAGAAGGCAAAGGGTAAACCCGATTCCCTGCCTGTGTGACCCTGGTTCATTGCTAATTGAATTGTCTGACCATGGATTGTATCTGCGATGATCTCTTTGTTTAATCTGCTCCTGAATATAGCTTCTTTGCAGAAGGAAGCCCTGACTGATTAAGGAAACTCTGCAATCCACCGAACAGGCATTTGAGAGTGGTGTCTGGCCTTGAAACGCACATCACATCGACTGGGAGTCCCAGGGTCTCATCCTGAGAGCATTCGGAATATCCTTGTCCAACTCTCAGGTTTTCTGAACTCCGGGTGTAGGCCTTCACATGAAATCTTCATAACCTCTGGGGCTAGATCCCCTGGACAGGCTAAGCTGCACCTGCAGAAGGTCTGATACAGACTGGGGACCAACTGGCTAAGCAGCAGTTCTGCAGAAAAGGATCTGGGGATTACAGTGGACAAGAAGCTGGATATGAGTCAGCAGTGTGCCCTTGTTGCCAAGAAGGCTAACAGCATACTGGGCTGTGTTAGTAGGAGCATTGCCAGCAGATCGAGGGACATGATCATTCTCCTCTATTTGGCACCTGGAGTATTATGTCCAGTTTTGGTCCCCTCACTACAGAAGGGATATGGACAAATTGGAGAGAGTCCAGCGGAGGGCAACAAAAATGATTAGAGGCCTGGGGCACATGACTTACAAGAGGAGGCTGAGGGAACTGGGGTTATTTAGTCTGCAGAAGACAAAAGTGAGGGGGGATTTGATAGCAGCCTTCAAATATCTGAAAGGGGAGTTCCAAAGAGGATGGAGCTCGGCTGTTCTCAGTAGTGGCAGATGACAGAACAAGGAGCAATGGTCTCTAGTTGCAGTGGGGGGGGTCTAGATTGGATATTAGGAAACACTATTTTACTAGGAGGGTGATGAAGCACTGGAATGGGATCCCTAGGGAAGTGGTAGAATCTCCTTCTTTAGAGGTTTTTAAGGCCTGACTTGACAAAGCCCTGTCTGGGATGATTTAGTTGGTATTGATCCTGCTTTGAGCAGGGGGTTGGACTAGATACCTCCTGAGGTCTCTTTCAGACCTAATATTCTATGATTCTGTGATGGATGGGAGATTTTAGCCATCTGTGTTGTCTCTAGATCTTGGGTGAAACTGGGGAATGGCCTGAAGGTTGCTCGCTTTTATACCCAGCTGCCCACGGCCCCAAAGGATAGTTCTGACTGCTGGGAAGAGCTAGATCCCAGAAGGTCCCCTTTCTCCCCAGAACCCACACTATGCAAATCTCTGTGTCCCCACTAAAGCTGAGGTTGGGCACAGAATCTGGCCCACAGACTCCATCCTGCATAAAGCCAGATGGTCACCTTGTCCTGAGACTTTGAGAAAGAGACCGGGAGAGAATGTCACTCTGGAGCTAATGCCTCTGGCTGAGGAGACTCAGTTTGGACCGTTCCAGTGATGCCCACGACTCACTCCTCCTTCTGCACTGGGATATTTTATTTATTCCTGCTCTTTGTTTGCAAGAGGTTGGGCTGGAGGCACGCTGGCTCCACTTTCCCCAGCCACTCTGCCCAGCGCAGCGTGTCGGTGCAGCATGCCATGACTTTGCAAACGCTGGCTCCCCGATCTGCTGACTCATGCCCTCCCCCCAAACACACCGCCCAGGTTAGCAGGCTGCCCGGCTGGGGCAGGGTGATAATAAAGCCTGGTGAACAGGAAAGTGACTGCAGCACAGATAAGGCCCTGCCTTGGAAACTGCTGCTTTTTCTGCTGTCTCAGAATTCTGACGCAGCAGAAACCGAGCTGCTGAGGCACGGTTCTCACATAACATCCCAAATATTTTTCAGCCATTTGAAATTTGAACCAAGGCTTGCAAAGCGAGAGGCCCCGGGCTCCATTAGAAACTGCTGCTCATCCACAGCTGTTGCTGTTATTCAAATGGCGGATGGATCAATGGATTGATTTATTGAGTGTAAGAGCAGGGGATGCAGAAGTGGCTGGTGATTAGAGATTCTCCATTTCCAGAGAGCCGAGCTTGGTAAACCTTAAAGCGGCCTAACTTTAGGAGGGTGGGTGCTCAGCACAGTCTGAACATCACCCCCCAACACACACACACTCACCGCTCATGAGGTAAACATCTTGGCCTAATTTCACAAGAAAGCAAAGAAATTGTCCCATCCTCACCAACCAAAGCCAAGGTCTGACAAACCGACTTCTCTCCCCTTCTGCATCATCTGCCCGCCACACACCTCACAGCCATGGCCAGGAAGCCCAGGTAGACGAGGACCCCCTGTGATTGTAGGTGGGTGATCACCCCCATTTCACAGATGGGGAAATCAATGCATGGAGGGGGGCACTGACTTGCCCACTCACCCAAGTCAGACCTGTGAAGAGAACCCAGACTTCCAGGCTCGCAGTCCCATGCCTTAACTTCACAGGCCTTCCCCCTATACCAGCTCTCGGTCAGGGTATAATCCCCCTAGCCCAGGCCAGGCCATATATGGGGTAGCAATTGATTTTAATCATGTGTCTGTACATCAAGCAGTCTTTTGATTTCTTAATACAAAATCACAGAATCTCAGGGTTGGAAGAGACCTCAGGAGGTATCTAGTCCAACCCCCCGATCAAAGCAGGACCAACACCAAGTAAGTCTTTCCAGCCAGGGCTTTGTCAAGCCGGGCCTTAAAAACCTCCCTAGGTAACTCATTCCACTGCTTCACCACCCTCCTAGTGAAATAGTGTTTTCTAATACCCAACCTAGACCTCCCCTACTGCAACTTGAGACCATTGCTCCTTGTCCTGTCATCTGGTACCACTGAGAACAGCCGAGCTCCATCCTTTTTGGAACCCCCCTTCAGGTAGTTGAAGGCTGCTGTCAAATCACCCCATACTGCTGACTCATATCCAGCTTCTCATCCACTGTAATCCCCAGATCCTTTTCTGCAGAACTGCCACTTAGACAGCTGCTTATGCTCTATGAACATGGCAAATGTTATTGTTTCATTTCTCTCTTCCAGACGGTCCTTACATCTAGATGGCTGCTCCTGAGCCCTCTTACTCAACCTAACTGAAACACTGAAGCCCTGGCCTCCTTTGGAACTTTTGGGGTTGCCCTAGCCTGACTTATAGGCATTTAAGGCTTTCATGGAGTTTAAAGCCAGAAGGGATAATTAACCCATCCAGTCTGACCTCCTCTATATATCACACACCAGTAACTTTCATGCAGTTACTCCTGCATTGAACCCAAGAGCTTGTGTCTGGCTAAAGCAGGTCCCCCAGAAAGGTTTGCAGGATGGATTGGAAGCCAGCAAGAATTGGACATCCCACCACTGCCCTGGGTTGTTTGATTCAATGGCTAGTCACCTTCACTGTTTAACATTGGGCCTTGTTTCTGATGTGAATGTGTCTGGCTTTTCCTTCCAGCCACTGGCTTTTCTTCTGTCTTTCTCCAGGACATCTGCAGTTCTGCAGAAAAGGACCTAGGGGTTATAGTGGATGAGAAACTGGATATGAGTTAACTGTGCCCTTGTTGCCAAGAAGGCTAACAGCATTTTGGGCTGTATAAGTAGGGGCATTGCCATCAGATCGAGGGAAGTGATCATTCCCCTCTATTCAATATTGGTGGGGCCTCATCTGGAGTACTGTGTCCAGTTTTGGGACCCACACTACAAGAAGGATGTGGAAAAATTGGAAAAAGTCCAGCGGAGGGCAACAAAAATAATTAGGGGGCTGGAGCACATGACTTATGAGGAGAGGCTGAGGGAACTGGGATTGTTTAGTCTGCAGAAGAGAAAAATGAGGGGGGATTTGATAGCTGCTTTCAACTACCTGAAAGGGGGTTCCAAAGAGGATGGATCTAGACTGTTCTCAGTGGTAGCAGATGACAGAACAAGGAGCAATGGTCTCAAGTTGCAGTAGGGGAGGCTTAGGTTGGATATTAGGAAAAACTTTGTAACTAGGAGGGTGGTGAAGCAGTGGAATGGGTTACCTAGGGAGGTGGTGGAATCTCCTTCCTTAGAGGTTATTAAGATCAGGCTTGACAAAGCCCTGTCTGGGATGATTTAGTTGGGAATTGGTCCTGCTTTGAGCAGGGGGTGGGACTAGAACCTCCTGAGGTCCCTTCCAACCCTGATATTCTGTGATTCTATGATTACGAGGTCTCTAGTATCTGGTATTTTCTCCCCTGGAAGATACTTATACACTGTGATCAAGTGTATTCTCTGTCTTCTTTTGGATAAACATATGTGCATGTCTATATCTAGGAACAAAGCATGCAAGTCATGCTACCATATTGGGGGACTCTCTCCTGCGAAGCAGGGACTCTGAAAAAAATGTCAGGGTCATGACGCATAATCAGCTGAACATGATCCCCCAGCACGATGCTGTGGCCAAAAGAGCTAACATGAGCCTGAGATGCAGAAACAGGGAAATCTCAAGTAGGAGCAGAGAGGTTATTTTACCAGAGTGTTTAGCACTTGTGCGACCACTGCTGGAATCCTGTACACAGTTCTGGTGTCCACAACTCAAGAAAGATGTTGATACACTGGAAATAGGTCAGAGAAGAGCCAGGAGATTGATTAGAGGCTTTGAAAATCTGCCTTACGGTGATAGACTCAAGGAGCTCAATCTATTAAGCTTAACAAAGAGAAGGTTAAGGGGTGACTTGATTACAGCCTACAAGTACCTACACGTGGGGAGCAAATATTGAACAACGGACTCTTCAGTCTAGCAGAAAAAGGTCTAAGACAATCCACTGGCTAGAAGTTGAGGCTAGACACATTCAGACTGGAAGTTTTTAAGGTGCAATTTTTTAACAGGGAGGGTAATTAACATGGGAACAATTTACCAGGGTCATGGCAGATTCTCCATCACTGGCAATTTTTAAATCAAGGCTGGATGTTTTTCTAATCGCTCTGCTGTAGGAATGATTTGGGGGCAGGTCTCTGGCCTGTGCCATACAAAGGGTCAGACTAGTAGTCCCTTCTGGCCTTGGGATTTATGACAAGCTGGGGAGGGATCCTCACGCAGCGTGAGCTTGGCCCTGGTGTAGAAGCCCAGCCCGAGGCCTAGGCATGTTAAGCCCTCACCGAATTAAGTGGGGCCCAGACCTTCCTCTGGGCCTTTGCATGGGGTTGATTTTCAAAGACCCTCCAATCTTGGCACTAAACTGCTTTTATGTAGACTGGCGTAAACCGGAGTTACTCCACTGACTTGAATGGCAATGCTCCAGATTTACTCCCATTTCACAGAGAGCAGAATTTGGCCCTTTGTGCAACCTGGTAATGCTCCAAGAAACTTGTGGTTTCTTCCTGTGCAGTCAGCACAGAGGAACTGTGCCGGCCCTGGGCCAGGTCAGAGGCTTCTGTGTTTGTGGAAATGCTCTGTGTTTGTTCAGACCAGCAGTGTTTTAATGAGCTGGAATAAAACCATCATGATTGACGAGCATGGGGGTGGTACGATGTACAGGTTATCAATACCACTAGTAAAGCTCAGCGCGTATGAATCACATTTTGTCTGTAGATTTTTAAGCACTTTTTCATGACGGCAATTCCTATTACCCCAGATGGGGAAACTGAGGCTGACCCAAGGTCATTCAGCAAGAGGCTGTGACAGAGACACAGCTAGACCGCCAGACATTTGCAATGCTCATTATGTGATCTAACTGCTAGACCACCTTGCCTCCCTGCGTACTGCTTCATTATTGGATGTGGCATTACCAAGCCAAGTTCTGATCTTTCAGAGTAGGGGGAAGAACAAAGGAGGCGCAGAGGAGGCTGAGCAGTCTGTCCGGCACTCTTTACTGCTACTCCCTGTCCTCCCAGTCACAAAGGGCTGTCCGGCCTCCCGAGTGCCAATTCACTGGTCCACACTGACCCCAGGCTGGCTAGAGCACTGTAATATTCCTCCCAAGTGCCCATCTGGGGTGGGAAGCTGCTGGCTTCGGGATTCCTTTGTTGCTCTATCTCTCGGCAGAACAGAGGAAAGTATTTTCAGGGGCAGCAATCTGAATGTGCAATAAACCTGCGGTGTTTATGAGCCCTCCACAGGTTGCTCTCACATTCCCAGATCAGTCTCAACACCCTCTAGTGGCACAAGAACTGCAACCTCCCAGGACAGGATGTGCCTGCAACGCAACACAAGACATTTGGGGTCAAATTTAGCCCCCCAAAGCAGGGCTGAGTTTGGCACAGGGATCTGGAGTAGTATTCACTGTTCTTTCCAGTGCAGTAACACCTGGAGACCTCCAACGCTGAGCAGGTCCCTGTTGTGTTGGCCACAGCACAGAGAGAGAGAGAGAGAAAGAAGGATGGTCCCTGCTCTAACGGGTTTACAGTCAATGTGTTCAAGGGAAATAGAGGCACACAGAGGCCTGGACCCAGATCCCACAGGGGGTTGGCAGCTGAGCCAAGATCAGAACCCGGCTCTCCCGACTGCCCCAGCCACTAGGCCATGCTGCCTCCCAAGGGGCTGGGATCTGTGGATGGAAGGTATCAGAGAAGAACAAAGTATTCTTGACCGAGCTCCAACTGCCAGTGAGTTTACCCTGCAAGGGGACAGGTGAGAGAGGAACAATCAAAGCACTGCATTTTGCACACATTTCAGTTTGTACACGTGAACCAGGAGGTGTGGCTGGCCCTATAGATCTCATTGGAGTGTTGACTCTGAAGCATAATGATGACAGGCCTGGTTCCCTCCTGCCTGGCACTGTCATTTGCACCTGGACAAAGTGAGTGACAGACACTCTCCACGCAGACTAATAGTGTTTTACACTCATGTTCCACTAGCCGCCCAGGAATAAACCACCACATGGAGCCACACCCTCCCTGCAGTGCAGTGCTGCCCTAATACAAGTGTAGCCAGCTGGGAGGGCACCGTCTGGTGGGGAAGAGCCATCCTAGTGAATCCTGCACCACCCTCTATCATGGGGTGTGAACTGTGGAAAGGGAACGTATCTGCCATGTTCTCGCTGTCCCCAGCTGCCAGCACAGACCCTCAGGGCTGCCTGGGACTCCTGGCAGCGGCTGTATTGTAAGACAGGGCCCCAGCCCGCTGCAGGGGGGCCCCAAGACTTTAACACACCCTCACCTCAGCCATGCTGAGCGCTCGTCAGCTGCAGCGGCACCTCCCCCCCGGCGCACGGCAGCGGGGAATGCCACGTGTGTCTCCAGGCAGGGAGCAGCAGGTCCAAAGAGCCAGGCCTGGGTTTCTGTGCTGGGGAGCAGCTCAGCTACTGTGCTCTGTGCACGGAGTCCCCTGCTCTCCTGGCGACTTTACTGTCGGGTGTCGCTGGCCCTCTGGCTCTAGGAGAAATGCTCAGGCTGGAGGAGTCAGGCTGCTGCTGGGTAAAACGTGCATCACGAGCTGGATGCTGGCTCTGAAATGTGGGCCTGGGCATGAAGCCAGTGGGCTGGACCCTTTACCTGACCAGGCAGCAGAGTGCCCATCTGAGCACCTATAGAGCCGCTCTCCCCCACCTCCAGTCCATATCATAGAATCATAGACTTTCAGGGCTGGAAGGGACCTCAGGAGGTATCTAGTCCCACCCCCTGCTCAAAGCAAGACGAACTCCAACTAAATCTGATAACTGCTGAACATCGAGAGAGCCGCCTGCCTGGACTGATTGCCCACTTTGCTGGGGTCGTTCTGTGTCCCTAATTCCCACCTTGTGAAAACTCTGCCTGGTTCCTGCCCTAGCTGGGGACCCATCCTCTAAGCCAGCCCCCTGCCCACACCCAGCAGTGCACTGGCAGATAAGCAAGGACTCCCTTATCTGTGCAGGTCAATCTCCCAGTCTGGTTTTCTTTCCTTCCTTCCCTCCCTCTGCTGCTTCTCCCTTCGCTCGCCCCTCTGCTCTTTGGAACAGGACCTTCGGACTGGTGCATTAGTGGCACCTTCTTAAACACCCCTTCAGACTAGAATTAGCCCGAGGAGCAATCTGCCTGGGGCAGACACCCCTGAATGCTCCCAGAGTGCATTGCCTACCTCTGACTCTCCTCCTCTCCACCTCTCCGGAGCCCGGCCTGCTCTTTGTACAGTACATCCTTGGGTGGAGAAAGGAAGGTCGGATTCTGCTCCATTATGGAAAACCCCCCTAGGCAAATTCTTTGCTGGCCTGGGATGACTTGGGTGGAATTACACCTGCAGAGAAGCTGAAGCCAGTGAGAACAGGGTAGCTGTTCTGGACTGACACCAGCTGAGCTGAGATGGGAACATGGCTTTGATACTTTGGTGTGCTGGGAGCATAAGCCCCCGTACTCCTTGTGTGGGCGGGCGAGATCAATCACTTACAATGCAATAGCGCCAAAGGCTCCAGTCAAGTCAGGGCTCTGTTGCTGTGCCTGTCCCGAAGAGCAGCCCGTCTCGGAGTATGGCCAGCCAGTGGATTGGACAGCAGCTCAGCCCCTTACCGCTCCTTACGCCGGACTTCTGTGTGCACGGGAAGGCAGAGCTCTCGATAGGGCAGGGAACAATCTGAGACCGGGCTCAGGAAGCGGGGAAACCACGCTGTGCATTCTCCTGAGGCAAAGCAATCACACCAGGATGAACCAAGACATAGAATCATAGAATATCAGGGTTGGAAGGGACCTCAGGAGGTTCTAGTCCCACCCCCTGCTCAGAGCAGGACCAATCCCCAACTAAATCATCCCAGACAGGGCTCTGTCAAGCCTGACCTTAAAAAACTCTAAGGAAGGAGATTCCACCACCTCTCTATGTAACCCAGTCCAGTGCTTCACCACCCTCCTAGTGAAATAATTGTCACGGAGTGTGGGGGAGTCCGGCCCTGCACCCCTCTTCCTGGGACCCACAGTGACTCTCAGCCAGCCAGTAAAACAGAAGGTTTATTGGACAACAGGAACACAGGTTACAGCAGAGCTTGCAGGCACAGTCAGGACCCCTCCACCGAGTCCTTCTGGGCTTTCAGGGTGCTTGGATCCTAGCTAGGATACCCTGAATTCCGCCCACACAGCCCCAAGCCCAAACTCAAACTGCTTCCCTCCTGCCACTCCCTTCCTTTGTCCCCTTCCCGGGCAAAGGTGTTGACCTTTCCCCTCCCTTACCTAGCTCAGGTTACAGGCTCTGGCCTCGTCCATCTCCTAAAGTCCTCCCCTGCTCTCCCACTCCCCACACAGACAGTCCCTACTGCATCACATCTCTCCCCCCTTCGAGACTGAACTGAGCGGGGTCACTCTGCCCAGTGACCTGGGGAAGTTCAGGGTCCCCTCTCCGGGACAACGCATCCGCTATCAGGTTGGCACTTCCCTTCACATGGACCACGTCCATGTCATAGTCCTGCAGGAGCAGGCTCCACCTCAGGAGCTTGGCGTTGGCTCCTTTCATCTGGTGCAGCCAGGTCAGGGGAGAGTGGTCGGTGTACACGGTGAAGTGTCGCCCAAAGAGATATGGCTCTAGCTTCTTAAGGGCCCACACCATGGCCAGGCATTCCTTCTCGATGGCCGCGTAGCTTTGTTCCCGGGGTAGCAGCTTCTTACTCAGGTACACGATGGGGTGTCTCTCCCCCTTTTCATCCTCCTGCATTAACACCGCCCCCAGTCCCGTGTCTGAGGCATCGGTGAACACCATAAAGGGTTTGTCAAAATCTGGGTTTGCCAGAACTGGGTCGCTAACCAGAGCCTCCTTCAGCGCCCGGAAAGCCTCCTGGCACTGCTCAGTCCAGATCACCTTGTCTGGCTTCCCCTTTTTGCACAGTTCAGTGATGGGGCCGGCTATGGCACTGAAGTGGGGCACGAACCTTCGATAGTACCCCGCCATCCCAATAAAGGCCTGGACCTGCTTTTTGGTTTGGGGAGCAGGCCAGTCTCTGATCACCTCCACCTTGGCTGGTTCCGGCTTCAGGCAGCCGCTCCCCACCCGATGGCCCAGGTAAGATACTTCAGCCATCCCCACCTTGCACTTCTCAGCCTTTACTGTTAACCCAGCCTTTCGGAGTCGGTCCAGGACTTGTTTAACCTGGGACACGTGGTCCTCCCAGGTCTGGCTGAAGACGCAGATGTCGTCAATATACGCCACGGCAAAACTCTCCATCCCCCTCAGTAGCTGATCCACCAGGCGCTGGAAGGTGGCCGGCGCTCCCTTGAGGCCGAAGGGCAGGGTCAGAAACTCATAGAGCCCCAGAGGGGTGATAAAGGCCGATTTCAGCCTGGCATCTGCGTCCAGCGGCACTTGCCAGTAGCCTTTGGTAAGATCCATAGTGGTGAGGTACCGTGCACCTCCCAGCTTGTCTAGGAGCTCGTCAGGCCTGGGCATAGGGTAGGCATCAGATACGGTGATGGCATTGAGCTTTCGATAGTCCACACAGAACCGGATTGACCCATCCTTCTTGGGAACCAGCACCACTGGCGAGGCCCAAGGGCTGGAAGACGGCTGGATCACCCCCAAAGCCAGCATGTCCCTGACCTCTCTTTCAAGATCCTGGGCAGTTTTACCAGTGACCCGAAAAGGGGAGCATCTTATAGGGGGGTGTGACCCCGTCTCCACCCGGTGGACAGTCAAATTAGTGCGTCCAGGCTGGTTGGAAAACAGCTGTCGGTACAGATGCAGCACCCCTCTGATCTCAGCGTGCTGGCCCGGGGTCAGTTGCTCAGAGAGGGGAATCGCCTCCAGGGGGGAACCAGCTTTTGTCCCAGGGAATAGATCCACTAAGGGGTCATCTCCCTGCCCCTCCCAATGTCCACACACGGCCAACACCACATTCCCCCTGTCATAGTATGGTTTCATCATGTTCACATGGTACACCCGACGGTGATGTGCCCGGTTTGACAGCTCCACCACATAGTTTACCTCATTCAGTTGCTTGATAACCTTGAAGGGCCCTTCCCAGGCGGCCTGGAGTTTGTTTCTCCTCACGGGGATAAGAACCATCACCTGATCCCCGGTGGCGAAGGCACGGGCCCGTGCCGTGCGGTCATACCAGACCTTCTGCCTCCTCTGGGCTCGGGCCAGATTCTCCCTGGCCAGGCCCATGAGCTCGGCCAGTCTTTCCCGGAAGGTCAGGACATACTCCACCACTGACTCTCCCTCGGGAGAGGCCTTCCCCTCCCATTCGTCCCTCATCAGGTCTAGGGGCCCCCTCACCCGCCTTCCATACAACAGTTCGAAAGGTGAAAACCCGGTAGATTCCTGGGGTACCTCCCTGTACGCAAACAGCAGGTGAGGTAAGTTCTTGTCCCAATCTTGCGGATGCTGGTTCATAAATGTTTTTAGCATCCTCTTCAGCGTCCCGTTGAACCTTTCTACCAGCCCGTTGGACTGGGGGTGATACGCTGAGGCCCAGTTGTGCTGGACCCCACATTTCTGCCATAAGGACCGGAGCAGGGCCGACATGAAGTTGGACCCCTGGTCCGTTAAGACCTCCTTGGGGAACCCCACCCGGCTGAAAATTGTCAGCAGCGCATCTGCCACTGTGTCTGCTTCGATAGAGGACAAGGCCACCGCCTCGGGGTAGCGAGTGGCAAAATCCACCACCACCAGGATGTATTTCTTCCCTGACCGGGTCATCTTGCTGAGAGGTCCCACTATGTCCATGGCCACCTTCTGGAAAGGTTCTTCTATGATGGGTAAAGGCCTCAAAGCCGCTTTCCCCTTGTCCCGGGCCTTCCCCACCCTCTGGCAGGTGTCACAGGATTGGCAGTACTGTCGGACATGGGTAAAGACCCCAGGCCAGTAAAAGTTCTGCAGCAGCCTCTGCCTGGTGCATCGGATTCCCTGGTGCCCTGCGAGAGGGATGTCATGGGCCAGGTACAACAGCTTGTGACGAAACTTCTGGGGAACCACCAGCTGCCTCCTGATCCCCCATGACTCTACTTCCCCTGGGGGAGCCCATTCTCGGTACAGGAACCCCTTCTCCCACAGGAACCTCTCCTTGCAACCTCTCCTCATGGTCTGTACCGCACTAAGGTCAGCCCGGTCCCTGTGCTTCCGCAAGGAGGGATCTTTCTGCAACTCGGCCTGGAACTCAGCGGCTGGGACAGGAATGGGGACCGGCTCTCTCTTGCTGGCTGGGTCTGAGGCCGCAGCCTCTCTGCACCGTGCCCCTGGGCGTTCCCCGCTCCCTGAGTTAGGGTCCTGCACCTCAGGTCGAGTACCTTCCCCGTTTTCGGGGTGCAGTGCCATTTGCCGACTCTGACTACGAGTCACGACCAGGGCACTCTGGGTGTTACTAGGCCAGTCCTCAAGGTCCCTTCCCATTAACACGTCAGTGGGCAAATATTGGTGTACCCCCACATCTTTGGGGCCCTCCTTGGCCCCCCATTTCAGGTGTACCCTTGCCACGGGTACCTTGAATGGGGTCCCGCCCACGCCCATCAGGGTCAGGTAGGTGTCGGGCACCATCCGATCTGAGGCCACCACCTCGGGCCGGGCCAGCGTCACCTCTGCGCCCGTGTCCCAGTACCCAGTGACCTTCCTCCCATCCACTTCCAGGGAAACAATGCACTCTTTCCGGAGGGGCAGCCCCGCGCCCACCCGGTAAACCAAAAACCCGGAACCGGGAGCATCCACAGGTGGTATGTTGCCAACCCCCCTTTCCTGGGAATGTAGCCCCTCCTCCGATTGGGTTTTTACCCAGTCCACCCTCTGCGGGTTGGGTCTGCTTGGTCTGTCCCTGAGCTTGGGACACTGGGCCCGTATGTGACCTCGTTGGCCACAGCGATAGCAGCCCATATCTCGTGGGTCCCCTTGAGTGGGTCGGAGGGACCTGCCGCTGGATGTTCCCCTTTTGGGGGGGTTCTCCATAGGCCCCCTTTGGGAGGTCCCATGTTGACTCTCTCTCTGCGTTGAGGCAGGCCTGCTCCTTCGAGACTCCTCCCTGCCATCCCCTGCCCGACTGTCCACAAATTGGTCGGCCAGCTGGCCTGCATGCTGCGGGTTCTCCGGCTTCTGGTCCATCAACCACAGCCTCAAGTCGGACGGGCACTGCTCGTACAGGTGCTCCAGTATGAATAGGTCAAGCAGGTCCTCTTTAGTTTGGGCCCCAGCTGTCCACTTGCGGGCATACCCCTGCGCCCGGTTGACCAGTTGTAGGTATGTGACCTCACGGGTTTTACGCTGGCTCCGGAACTTTTTCCGGTACATCTCAGGAGTCAGCCCAAACTCGCGGAGCAGGGCCTGTTTGAACAGTTCGTAGTCCCCTGCCTCCGCCCCTTTCAGTCGGCTGTACACCTCCACGGCTGTGGAGTCCAGTAAGGGGGTGAGAACTGCGATCCTGTCTGCAGGGTCAACCCTGTGCAGCTCGCAGGCATTCTCAAAGGCCGTCAGGAAGGTATCTATGTCCTCCTGCTCCTTACGCCGGGGCAGCAAGTGCTTATCAAAGCTCTTTGTAGGCTTGGGTCCCCCCTCACTCACCGCAGCCGGGGCCTCACTTCTCCTCAGCCGGGCCAGGTCCAGCTCATGTTTACGCTGTTTCTCCTTCTCCTCCCACTCACGCTGGCGCTGGTTCTCCTCATGGTTACGCTGGTTCACCTTCTCCTCCAGCTCTCGCCTCTTTAACTCGAGCTCCTCCCGTCTCAGCTCCCTTTCATATTCCAGCCGCATCCGCTCCACGGATGCCGAGCGTTGCCGGGAGGATCCCCTGCTGGGGGGTGGGCTTCGCCGGGCAGATCCCCTGCTGGCCGGGGGTGTCACGGTGCCCTCGGTATACACTGGGCTCCTCCCCACCCTTCCCCTAGGCCTAGGAAGGGGGGGTCTCGGGAAGCCCTCGTCCGCCGGCTGACCACTCCCAGCGGGGACAGACACTGGTGCCTGCGCTGCATCTGCCCGGGTGCTTCCCTCAGAGACAGGGCTCCGTTCATTCATGCGGTCTCCCTGCTCCAGCTGGGCAATCAGCTGGTCCTTGGTGCGTCTCCCTGGGTGCAGCCCCCTCTGCTTGCACAGCTCTAGCAGGTCACACTTGCGCCGCTTGGCATACATCTTCCTGCTGACCACTCACAGGCCGTGGTGCTCGCCGCTCCCCTCGGTTTCCAGGGGGACCCCTAGTGCACCAGCCCTTCGTGAGGTCACCACCTCTCTGCCAGGGTCGAGCTGCAGACTCCTCCGCCCCTGGGACCGCTCGCTGCAATCCCCCGGGGGACCCTGTTATTGCAAAGTCCTTCTCGCTGGGCACACACTCCCAGGGGTTAACCACCCCTTCATTTTACTGCTCCCCAGTCACTTACTGCAGGAAGCGCCGTCCACGGGGTGCAGTATCTCCCGCCGCTGCCACCAGTTGTCACGGAGTGTGGGGGAGTCCGGCCCTGCACCCCTCTTCCTGGGACCCACAGTGACTCTCAGCCAGCCAGTACAACAGAAGGTTTATTGGACAACAGGAACACAGGTTACAGCAGAGCTTGCAGGCATAGTCAGGACCCCTCCACCGAGTCCTTCTGGGCTTTCAGGGTGCTTGGATCCTAGCTAGGATACCCTGAATTCCGCCCACACAGCCCCAAGCCCAAACTCAAACTGCTTCCCTCCTGCCACTCCCTTCCTTTGTCCCCTTCCCGGGCAAAGGTGTTGACCTTTCCCCTCCCTTACCTAGCTCAGGTTACAGGCTCTGGCCTCGTCCATCTCCTAAAGTCCTCCCCTGCTCTCCCACTCCCCACACAGACAGTCCCTACTGCATCACAATAATGTTTCCTAATATCCAACCTAGACCTCCCCCACTGCAACTTGAGACCATTACTCCTTGTTCTATCATCTGCTACCACTGAGAACAGTCTAGATCCATCCTCTTTGGAACCCCCTTTCACGTAAGTGAAGGCTGCTATCAAATCCCCCCTCACTCTTCTCTTCTGCAGACTAAACAAACCCAGTTCCCTCAGCCTCTCCTCATAAGCCATGTGCCCCAGCCCTCTAATCATTTTCGTTGTCCTCTGCTGGACTGTCTCCAGATTGTCCACATCCTTTATGTAGTGGGGGGTCCAAAACTGGACGCAATACTCCAGATGAGGCCTCACCAGTGCCGAATAGAGGGAAATGATCACTTCCCTAGATCTGCTTGCAATGCCCCTACTTATGCAGCCCAAAAAGCCATTAGCCTTCTTGGCAACAAGGGCACACTGTTGACTCATATCCAACTTCTCGTCCACTGTAACCTCTGGGTCCTTTTCTGAAGAACTGTTGTTTAGCCAGTCAGTCCCCAGACTGTAGCAGTGCATGGGATTCTTCCGTCTTAAGTGCAGAACTCTACACTTGTCCTTGTTGAACCTCATCAGATTTATTTTGGCCCAATCATCTAATTTGTCTAGGTCTCTCTATATCCTATTCCTACCCCCCAGCATATCTACCACTCCTCCCAGTTTAGTGTCATCGGCAAACTTGCTGAGGGTGCAATCCATCCCATCATCTAGATCGTTAATAAAGATGTTGAAAAATACCGGCCCCAGGACCGACCCCTGGGGCACTTCGCTTGATACTGGCTGCCAAGTAGACATGGAGTCGTTGATCACTACCCATTGAGCCCAATAATCTAGTCAGCTTTCTATCCACCTTACAGTCCATTCATCCAGCCCATACTTCTTTAACTTGCTGGCTTACCTGGCATAAAGCCCAATATCAGGAGTGAGTTTACTCCAGGGAGGAATTCAACCCAGCGGAGAAACAGGTCCCGAGTCTCCCTTCCAGCCAGGCGCTGCAGTCTGAAGGAACTGGGGCTTTAACACCAGCTTTTCGCTTCCCTTGGCCCAGGGTCCCCAGGCTGTTCCCCTTCCCCCAGTCACGTCCTCATCCTCACGCCTCCCAGCCCAGGGGATGTAGCACTGGACCACACCCAGGACTCTTGGTGTCAGGGGCTATTTCCAGCTGGCAGGATCCAGCAGCCTCCTAATGTTGGCCAGGCACTCGGATTGTGCTTCTGTGAGCAGCGGTGGGACAGGCAGCAGTCTGGGCCACTGGAGTGGGGCGAGGGCCTCAGGAACTCAGCCCGGGCAAGGAGAGACCAGCATGAGGCCTGTATAAGATGCATAGGTCTGTCCTGGCCCTCTGCACAGTCAGAGGTGGGGTTGGGGAGGAATTCCATCCTCAGTGCTTTGAATTCATTATTGTTTATAATTAATATTAAAAGGGAGAAAGAGACAAAAGGCATGACAGGCAGGAAGGAGAGTGGAGGACTAATTGAATGGGATGTGGAGCTGATGAGATAAGGGGTTGCTGGTTATCTCTCCCGTGCCTACACCACAGGAAGGCTACATCTACACAAGGATAAAAACCCCATGGCTGGCTTGGGTCAGCTGACCTAGGCCAGCCACGGTTGTGCAGCTTTTCTCCCTGTGTAGACATACTCTCCAATCCCAGCCTGGCTTCTCTGACCACCACACTCCCCACCACACACACACAGGCCTGTCTCTCCCCGAGGCACAGACCAGGGAGGTTATGTCAACGTCCCACGGGTGCTCCGAGCTGCACGTTCTCTCCAGGTCACCGAGGGAGCAGCGGCCATGCCTGGTGCCTTCACTCCACAGCCTTCCTCCTCTGAGACGTCAGGCAGGGCTGCCCCTCCTGCATGCGCCGGAGCTTGGAGCAAATTTGCTGAGCAAACCCCAACACCAAGCTCTCCCCCTGCCTCAGAGCAGATCTGGCAGTGGTGCTCTAGCTGGGGATGTGATGGAGACAGGGCACTCGCTGAAGTGAGGGAACATGCTTGTGGGCAGGCCTAGGAGGGCACAATTGGGGGGCTTAGAACATGCTCTCACCACATTAATATCAGCCAGAGACATTGCTGGAGGCAAGAGGGCACAGAGCATGTGGGGGCACGGCT
Source organism: Gopherus flavomarginatus (assembly GCF_025201925.1). Taxonomy (NCBI): domain Eukaryota; kingdom Metazoa; phylum Chordata; order Testudines; family Testudinidae; genus Gopherus; species Gopherus flavomarginatus. The sequence continues at coordinate 373,888,438 of NC_066617.1, read as the reverse complement.
GAGGAGACCAATGTGGGACTTGGCAGGTGAGCTATAGGTTTGCAAGCTGTAGTGAGTCGTAATACCAACTCTCACACAACATGTTCATCAGGAGATCTCTACGCGCCTATCATTATACCTATTGTACAGATGGGGAAACTGAGGCACAGAGCAGTGGAGTGACTTGCTCAAGGTAGCCCAGCAATTCCATGGAAGGTCTAGGCAGAGAGCTGTACCCGGTAGTGCCCACTGCTTCCTGAGAAGCAGGGCCACCTACCACCAGGATTTATGGTGAGGATTGGTACACCGCAGTGGTACCACTATGAGGCAGTGCTAGTTTGGGTGGGGGACAAAGTTAAACCACTTAGCTGGGAACCATTCACGTTTCAGACAGAACACAGACATCCCAAGGCTCAAAGCCTTAAGGCAAAGCCTGCATCCCAAGCAAGGGGGAAACATTCAGAGGGGAGGACTGCAGACCGAGCTGGATCAGCAAGCATCTCAAACCCATGAGTAAGAGAGAGGAGAAAGCCTACAAGGAAAGGAAGATGGGCCAGATCAGCAAAGAAAACCACCACTTGGAGGTCAGAAAGTGCAGGGGGAAAGTGAGAGCTGCCAAATGCCAAGCAGAATTAAAGGATTAAAGGAAATTAATCCCAAACCTTTGTTTGATAGCTATATCAATAGAAAGAAATGAAGAAGTGGGACAGATGAACACTGGGGTGGGGAGGGTGGAGATTAAAGATAATCTAGGTCTGGCCCAACACCTAAATGAATACTTTGCCTCGGTTTTTAATGAGGGTAATGAGGAGCTGAGGTACAGTGGCAGGGTGGCTAATGGGAACGAGGATATTAAGTTAGAAATTACCACATCGAAGACAGAAATAAAACTCATACAGCTTAATGGGACTAAACTGGGTGCCTGCATAATCCCCGTCCAAGAATATTAAAGGAACTGGCACCTGGAGTTGCAAGCCCAATTGCAAGAATTTGTAACAAATCTATAAACTCAGGGGTAGAACCCTATGAGTGGAGAATTGAAAATATAATTCCTATTTCTAAGGAAGGGGGAAAAACAGATCTGGGAAACTACAAGCCTGTTAGTTTGACCTCCACTGTATGCAAGTTCTTGGGACAAATTTTGAAAGAGAAAGAAGTTCAGGACATAGAAATAAACTAATTAGGAGAAAATACAACATCAAGTCGGGCTGTATTAAGAGTGTTGTAAGGAAGATATGAGAAGGAATTCTTCCACTTCACACTGACTAGGCCTCAACTGGAGTATTGTGTCCAGTTCTGGGCACTACATTTCAGAAAAGATGTGGAGAAATTGGAGAAAGTCCAGAGAAGAGCAACAAAAATGACCAAAGGTCTTGATCTTGAATTACCACCAGACAGGTCTGCTCAATGGTCTGCGGGGAGATGTTGCATGCGATGGGTTATGAGTTGCTGCGGAGAACTCCTTCTTGGGTGCTGGCTGGTGACTCTTGCCCACATGCTCAGGGTTTAGCTGATCGCCATATTTGGGGTCGGGAAGGAATTTTCCTCCAGGGCGGATTGGCAGGTGCCCTGGAGGTTTTTCGCCTTCCCCTGCAGCGTGGGGCACGGGTCGCTTGCTGGTGGTGTCTCTGCAGCTTGAGGTCTTCAAACCATTTTTGAGGATTTCAATAACTCGGTCCTGGGATAGGGGTTGTATAAAATTGGATGGGTGGGGTTCTGTGGCCTGCCTTGTGCAGGAGGTCAGACTAGATGATCAGATTGGTCCCTTCTGACCTATGAGTCTATGAGTCTATGAGAAAACATGACCTTTGAGGGAAGATTGAAAGAATTGGGTTTGTTTAGTCTGGAGAAGAGAAGACTGGACATGATAGCAGTTCTCAAGTAGATAAAAGGTTGTTACAAGGAGGAGACAGCAAAAATGTTCTTCTTAACCTCTGAGAATAGGACAAGAAGCAATGAGTTTCAATCGAAGCAAGATTAGGAAAAACTGTGAGTCAGGGTGGTTAAGCACTGATATAAATTCACCGGGAAGGTTGTGGAATCTCCATCATTGAAGATTTTTAAGAGTAGGTGAACAAACACCTGTCAGGGATGGTCTAAACAATACTTGGTCCTGCCATGAGTGCAGGGGACTGGACTAGACGATCTCTCGAGGTCCTTTCCAGTCCTACAATTCTATGATTATATTGCACAAAAGGTAGATTGTGTCTGACGGGTCTTCTCTCTTTCTTTGAGAAGACAGCTGATTTTTTAAACAAAGGAAATGCAGTAGATTTAATCTACCTGGATTTCAGTAAGGCGGTTGATACAGTTCAATATGGAAAATTATTAGTTAAATTGAAGAAGATGGGGATTAATATGAGAATCAAAAGGCGAGTAAGGATCTGGTTAAAGAGGAGACCACAATGAGTCATACTGAAAAGTGAACTATTAGGCTGGAGGGAAGTTACTAGCAGAGTTCTGCAGGAATTGGTCTTGGGATCAATCTTATTTACTATCACAATTATTGATCTTGGCACAAAAAGTGGAAGCGTACTAATAAAATTTGCAAATGACACAAATTTGGGAGGTATTGCCAATACAGAGAAGGCCAGAATATCAATATCCTTCTTGAACTCTGGGCACCAGAGCTGGACACCGGATTCCAGCAGCAGTCACACTAAGGCCAGATAGAGAGGTAAAATAACCTCTCTGCTTCTACTCAAGATTCCTCAGTTGATAATCCCAGGATTGCATTAGCCCTTTTGGTCATAGTGTCCCACTGAGAGCTCCTGTTTGGCTGATTATCCACATGACCCCCAAATCTTTTTCAGGGTCCCTGCTTCAGGGATAGGGTCCCCACCAACAGACCCCAGTGGTTGGTGGGTAGGATTGAACCTGGGACCTCTGAAGTTTAGTGCATGAGCCTCTACTGCGTGAAGTAAAAGCCACACGGCTGACTCATTCCTCTCCAAGTGGTTTTGGTGCCACTACAGGGGGGCAGAGCCCAATAGGCATGGGTTACATAGACATCTGCATTTAGCTGTATTAAAAAGCATATTGTTTGCTTGTCCCCAGCTTACAGAGTGATCCACATCTCTCTGTTATTAGTGACCTGTCCTGGTCAATATTTACCACTCCCCCTGCTAACTCGATCCGTGACGATTTTATGTTTTCTTCCAGGGCATTGAGACAAATTTTAAATAGGGTCGGGCCCAAAAGTGATCCCTGTGGGACTCCACTAGAAACAGTCCAGTGTCCATATCAGCTGTTCCATTACCTTGTCCAGGATCAGTGTCAAGCTCACAGGCCTATAATGTCATCCTGTTTACCCTTTTTGAATATTGGCACATTAGCCGTCTTCCAGTCTTCTGAAACTTCCCCAATGTTCCAAGAGTTAATGAAAACCAGCAGTCCTGTGAGCTCCTTAGACAGCTCTTTTAAAACTCTTGGATGAAAGTTTGCTGGTGCTGCTGATTTAAAACTGCCCAACTGATTTAAAAAATGCCTACTGTTTAATCTAACTTTATTAGCTGCCGTTTGTTACAATTGAGTTGAATAAAGCAACAAGTCCGCATCATGAAATTTTGTGGCTAGAGTCAGCTGGATACAGGATTAAAGAGGGAACCAAGGAGAGACAGGGGAGTAGTGGGGAACTCGAAGGCTCTGGGAGGAGCCACCACAAGGATGGAGCAGCAGAGAGAACTATGGGGAAAAGTCCAGAATCCCAGTTCCAACTTCAGGGATGCTTTGCTTCTGGCAGAGCAGGTTGAGCACTCGAACCCAGATCTCCATGATCTTCACACCGTACACCATGGGGTTCAGCGTGGGTGGCACCAGGAGGCAGAGGTTGACCAGGAGGATGCGGACATGGTGGGGGACGTTAGGGCCAAAGTGGTGGGTGAAGAAGGAGAAGGCCAGCATGTAGAAGCTGGTGAAGATATAGATGTGGGCTCCACAGGTGCCAAAAGCCTTGTGGCAGATGTCCTTGGAAGAGCGTCTCAGCACAGCCCTAAGGATCAGGACACACGACACCATGATGAAGAACATTCTGTTGAAAAATACAGCCCTAACGACCCGCTTCTTGAGACAGCTCTTGTTCCATGCCTGTCCCAGGCCTGGCACCTGAGCGCAGCTGGCCCCCGGGCATTCCCGTAATACAAATAACAATAGGAATAGCTTCCTGTCTCACACATGCATGCCTAGGTCAACGGAGCAATAGATACAAAGGGAGAGAGAGCGCATGAGGTTACATGTGATATAAGAGCAGGTAGCAGCATACGGGCTGTATTATTGACCAGTGCCTTAGGCATTAATACTAATACACATGAATACAAGTTCCATGTCACTCACCCACACCGGCTATTCTGTCTCTGCCCCAAATCAGACAGACAAATTATCTGAACAAAACTTCCCAGAGTTTTACAGAGAATCAGCTGGTTCTGTTTTTGTATCCCTCTGCCTAGGCATATGCTGTTTGGGGACTCTGCTCACAGACCTGCTCCCACTGGAAACCCAGGCACCTAGGGCACCCTTAGGTATACACAGCACACCAGGCTGTCTAGGGCACTCGAAAATTTGGGGCACACCTGGGTCTTAGCATCCAACTTCCGGCCTCTTCCTATCCCTGTTCTGACCCTTCCTGCAGCCTTCCATCCCTGCTATAGCCTGGTGAGTCTTCCTCCAGAGGGATCTAGTACCTAAATGTGAAAAAGCCTCCAGCCTGCCAGACCTATTAGCTCAACATTGAATCTGTTAAAGAGCCGTTTGAGTGGTAATAAAGCCATTTAACAGGCATTTGCCAACTCCCAGGTATAGACTGTTGGTTTCTGAATGTCCTGACAAAACCAGTGGTGCATTACTGTGATATTTACTAAGAACATGTTAGTCTACAGGACCTTCGTTTAAAATCTGCTTTAAAAATATTTCATTAGTGTGTTGCTGAAGATTATAAAATCACATCACTAAAAAATCTTTGCACAGATTTTTAGATGCACGATCTGAGGATTCCTCTTTAGCCTTAAATGTTTGGCTCTTCAGACACACAGTTTTTTTAGATAAATCTTTCAAACCCCCCCCACATCTAAAATACACATGCCAGCCCAGGCTGCCATCGGGTGTAGGGACACCAGTTTAATAATAGTGCATAGGGTCCCATAAATCCTAAGGATGGCCTTGCAGGCCTCCTCCCTCCACCCTCTAATCCTAAGTGTGCTAGCTTTTACCCCCATGGGCCATGAGACGTCAAAGCTTAAAACTAACACTGGCCCAGGTCTGAATGTTGCCTGTTCTGTGCCTTGGGCCAGTATAATGTGGAGAGGAAGTTCTACATTTGGTGGAAGGAAGGAACCCTTCCTCTGGCAGATCATGTTTTAGAGGGTGGTGGTTGTTGGACGCTGCTCAGAGGTTTGGGGTCTAGAGAGAGCCCTGGCAGAAATGGATTGGCATGCGTAGGGCTGGGCAGGTAACCACATGGCTCTGCAATTCATCACATGAGCAGAACCACCAAAGAATGACGTCCCTGAGCATACTCATCCTGTGTTCTACCAAAAGCTCCACTGTGCTCCTATTCCCCTGGGATAGAGTAGCAGGCTATAAGGATCAGCACCACCACACACCCCTGTCCCTTGCCCCCCGCCCCCCTCCACAGGTTCAGGGGTGTGCACAGCCCTTGCAAACTTCAGGGATGTCAGATGAGTTTAGTGCTTGTGAAAGGTGCTGGCTCCACAGCTGTGGAGAGTTAAGTCCTCTGTTTTCCCTCAGAACAGTGAGAGCAGAGTGACTGTTGGCACTTCCACCCCGGTGCCAGGCACATTGCCATGCCTGAGTCTCAGCCACGGCCCCACGCCACCCCCTGCATGGAACATCCTCCACAAAAGTCAGTGCACACTCGCAAACAGAGTCACGGCCTAAAGATCCCATTGCATATCCCCTGCACTGAACCCAAGGAGCACTAACAGAGCTACACCTGGGAGCAGGGACATGCAAACACTGCTGTGGGGTTAGAATCTCCTTGGCCTTCGAGCTCACCTGGGCATTGAGTTGCCACCCTTCTCGCCAGGCTGAAATGTCTATCTCCTGGCTCAGGGTGGGCAGAGGGGCAGAGACTATAAGCTAGGGAACTCATTACTACTGGGGCAGATAATTATTAGCTAATTTGACTGGGCATCAATTATTGATTTATGTTATAGAACCATAGAAGTGTAGGACCAGAGGGGACCTCTTTAGGTCATCTAGTCCAGGGACTGAGGCAGGACTAAACAGACCATTCCTAAAAGTTGTTTGTCTAACCTCTTCTTTAAAAATTCTAGTGGGAGCGATTCCAGAACCTCTCTAGGCAATTTATTCCAGTCTAACCACCCTGACATTTGGGAAGTTTTTCCTAACGTCCAATGTGAAAGACCACGATCAGTGGGGTATAGGAGTCTGGTAGAGGGCAAATATACTAGTCACTGGGTAAGTAGTTTTCTGTTCCCTGAGTTACCAGAGCAGGGGCTGCACTAGAGTAATCAGGAACCTGCTAGAACCAATTAAGGCAGACAGGCTGATTAGATCACCTGCAGCCAATCAAGGCAGGCCAATCAGGGCACCTGGGTTTAAAAAGGAGCTCACTCCAGTCAGGCAAGGAGGAGCCAGAGGAGAGGAAGTGTGTGTGAGGAGCTGGGAGCAAGAGGCACAAGGAGCTGAGAGTGAGAGGCTGTGCTGCTGGAGGACTAAGGAGTACAAGCGTTATCAGACACCAGGGGGAAGATCACTGAGGTGAGCAAATCTGCCAATAAGCACAGGACCCACCAAGGTAGAGGAGGAACTTTGTCACACCAACCTAAACAGCCCTTGCTGCAATTTAAGCCCATTGCTTCTTGTCCTATCCTCAGTGAACCATTTATCACCCTCCTCTTTATAAACACCTTTTACATACTTGAAGACTATTACCATCTCCTCCCTCAGTCTTCTCTTCTCCAGACTAAACAAACCCAATTTTTTCAATCTTCCCGATAAGTCATGCTTTCTACATCTTTAATCATTTTTGTTGCTGTTCTCTGGACTGTCTCCAATTTGTCCACATCTTTCCTGAAATGTGCCCAGAACTGGACACAATACTCCAGGTGAGGCCTAATCAGTGCTGAGCAGAGTGGAAGAATTACTTATCGTGTCTTGCTTACAACAAATCTGCTAATACAGCCCAGAATGATGTTCTCTTTTTTTTGTAATAATGTTACACTGTTGACTCATATTTAGTTTGCGAATTTTATTCCTATCCTCCAAAGCCCTTGCAACCCCTCCTAACTTGGTATCATCTGCAAACTTTATAAGTGTACTTTGTATGCCATTATTTACATCATTGGTGAATATATTGAACAGAAATGGACCCAGAATAGATGCTTGCCCTGCTTTACCCTGGGAACAGTGCCATCCGTCTAGACCACGGCCCCCATGCAGAGCTTGGGTACCTATGAAAGGGGCATGTGGCCTGAGAGCTCTCCACTCTGGACATCCATGAGGCTGATGCATGGAGCCAAATCAGCCCCCAACCAGCCCCCTGCACTCACACTGCATCAGCGGGGTGATTCACCCTCTCCTAGCATGTTCAGCCCTCACTAACGCACGTGACAGCAGCCAGTTAAACCATTCACCTCTCTTATCCCTGCCAAGGGAAGGTGCAGTGACATTCTCTATTCCAGGGGGGAAACTGAGGCAGGTGGGGCAGAACGCATCCTGCACAGAAGCTGGTGCAGCACCCAGGACCAGCATCAGGCAGCTCCCCCAGGGGTTACACAGCAGTGGAAGAGACAGGCAGGGTGCCAGCGGGTGTGAGTGATGAGGGAACGAATACTGCAATTCTCAGGTGCACAACGAAGGCAGTTACATGCTGATGGGGCCTAGTCTCTATCCGCACCCCTCTAGGCGCTGCTTTCCCTGCCCCACCCCACTCACCTACCTCCTCACACTGACACCCTGGGGAGAAAGTTACACCTGCCCTGCCCGCTCGCCGCCAGAGACCCTGCCCCGGAGCTGTCCGTGCTGACGAACCGGGCCCAGGTAGGTCAAGGGGCAGATTCTGCTCCCAGTGAAGTCCTGGTGCCAGTGTAACCCCCACACCTCCCCGGTGTGATGCTCTGTCCCACCTAATGGCACCAAGACCACTTAGAGAGAGTGAAATGAGTCTGCCCTACAGCCTCGGCCAAGCGCTGCTTGGCTTTTAGCTCAGGCAGCAGAGGCTCATGCCTAAGCTCCAGAGGCTGTGGGTTCGATCACGCCCACCGTTGACCGGGGTCTGCCAGTGTTACACCAGCAGGGTGAAGCAGCGGCACAGATGGCACAAAGACACCCAGTGCGTGATTTGTGCCAGGACCTGCCAGGGCTGAGGACTGGCAGTTCTGACACCTGGCACCCCTAGGCCTGGCAGCTCAGAGCCCCGGCACCTCTGGGTCTTTCAGCTGAGAGCCCCGGCATCTCCGGGCGTGGCAGGGCTGAATCCTGGCACCTTTGGGCCTGGCAGTTCAGAGCCCAGCACCTTTGAGCCTGGCAGTTCAGAGCTCGGTATCTCTGGACCTGGCAATTCAAAGCCACGGCAACTCTGTGTCTGGCACCTCTGGGCTGGGCAGTTTAGAGCCCAGCATCTCTGGGACTGGCGGTTTGTAGCCCTGGCAACTATGTGCTCAGGCCAGGGCTGCCCAAAGGATTCAGTGGGTCTGGGGTCTTTGGTGGCGGGGGGCCTCCGCTTCGGTGGTAATTCGGTGGCGGGGAGTCCTTCCACTCTGGGACCTGCCACCAAACTGCCCCGAAGACCTGCAGTGGGAACCCCTGTCACGGAGTCCCCGGGCGATGCTCTGGAACTGCTCCCCACAAAGCCAGTCCGGACTTTGGGGAGCCTCCTCTCGCTTGGAGCAGACTTGTTCAGGGCAAGAAGCTCACACGGCTTCACCTCCTGGGTCTTTCGTTGGAGCATTCAGCATGTGCCCCTCCGTGCGCTTCCCACAGCGAGCCCGCCCCAGCGGGGTCCTGGGGAAGCCACCGGGTCCTGCACCCCCACTTTGCAGTCAGACGTGACTCTCACCCAGCCAGTAACACAGAGGTTTATTCAATGACAGGAACAGGGTCTAAAAGAGAGCTTGTAGGTACAGAGAAGCGGACTCCTCGGCCGGGTCCATTCTGGGGGGCAGTGAGCCAGACCCCCACGTCTGCCCTCAGCCAGCTCCAGCCTAACAACTCCCCCCAGCCCCTCCTGTCTGCTCAGCTCCTTTCCCGGGCCAGGAGGTGACCTGATCCCTTTGTCTCCAACACCTTCAGCTGGCACCTTTGCAGAGCAGGGGCCCAGGCCATCAGTTGCCAGGAGACAGAGTGCCAGGCATTTAGGTGCACTGGCCCTTTACTCTGCAGCAATCACACACCCTTATCCCACCACCTACATATAAAGAACTGTATAGGGGACACTGAGGCACCAACACAGTATTCAGAGCAACATTAAGAACATTCCCAGTTCATTACAACCCCCGTCTCTGAATTACTGCAGAAGACCCGGCACTTCGGCTACGGGTCCCTCTTTGGTGGTAATTCGGCAGTGGGGAGTCCTTCTGCCCCAGAGCAGAAGGACCCCCTGCCTCCGAAGACCTGGAGTGGAAGATGATCTGGGGACCCAGGCTCCCCAAAAGTTTTCCAGGGCCCCCAGAGCGAGTGAATTACCCCACTCCAGGGCCTCCATAAAACTCTCGTGGGGGCATCTGTGGGGCCCAGGGCCTGGGGCAAATTGCCCCTCTTGCCCCCCCCCGGGCAGCCCTGGCTCAGGCCACTCGATTGTGCCACTTTGTTATGCTGTGCCTGGCTTATAGGGTCCTCAGGTTTGAATCCTTAGACCACAAGGTGACAGAACCAGAATGAGGCTCATGGCTGCTAGACATGGCGATGAATGAACCAGATCCATCCCCTCCATGAAACACCCACAGCCCTCCCGTGCAGAAGGGGCGTCACAGCCCCCACCCCATTCCAGAGACGACAGGAACATGTGATGAGACAGCACTCAGGTGGGCCATGAGCTGCGACGCCAGCCTGGCCCCTGCAGTGCCCCCATCCCCTCAATTCCAGCTGGCTTTAATCTGTTTGGGGGGGGCACTGCCCCGACACACAGTCACGTGTCCCCTGGGGAGGGTAGAGATGGCTTCCCCAGCCTCATTGAATGCCACGGATGTGCATGGTCCTGTACAGACACGTAACATGCCAGGTCCCTGTGCCCAGAGCAGCGGGGGTGTTGTGACCATGGGGGGGTGGGGCAGAGGTGGGGGGTGCTAGCAAGAGCGGACATGGGGGGGCTGGCCTCTTTGGCTGCTCCTGCTATTTGGAAACAGCTGGGTGCCCTCTTGGCCAAGCTGGTGCTGCCCCCTGCTGGTGGCTGGTGAAGGAGCTTTTAAACTCCTCGTCTGACCAGAAAAAAGGAATATGCCGCAACGGGAGGGGTGGGGGAGGTGTTGCTCAGCTCACTGTTGCGACGCCTAACAGATCTAGGAGCCAAAATCACAGGGACAGTGAGTGGGATTGAGGCTCCAAGTGCCTAAATCGCTTGGGCTCCTAAATCCATTAGGCCTTGCGCTGATGAGCACAGCAATTCCTAAATACCTTTGACAAAGCTGGGACTTGGGGCCTGCTCCTGCTCTCACACAGGCTGGTGTAAATCCGGAGTGGCTCCACTTGGCCGGCAGGACTATGCTTGTCAGCGTTAGTGTCCAGTTAAAAGCAGAGGGCCAGACGCTCAGCGGGGGGGTCACTGGCCACAGTGCCACTGGTGACCTAGCCCTGAGTGGGCGCTGAGGTCAACAACGCTACGGCTGCTCATGTCTGCTGAAGCACTGGCCCTGGTTGTTGCTGCAATAAGGATTTGGCCCACAGGACTTCACAAAGGGGTGACCCTGCACCACAGAGGGCAATGGGAGTTTTGTCTCCCCCATTTCCTGGCTAAACGTGAGCTCAGCGAGAAGAGAGGCCAGCAGATGCTGGTGAATGCTCCTGTGCCCCCCGTCCCAGGAGGGCAGCCTCATGGGATGAGAAGGAGCCATTGGCTTCTCTCAGCCCAACCCTTAGCTAACCCCATCCCCGGGCCAATCCCTCCCCGCCCTGCCTCACGCGGCATTATTCCCACCCGTGCAGAGACCGCACACGGCCACCAAGCAGGTCGATACCCGCTTTGTGCTAGTGTGAAACGCTGCCCAAGGGGGCACGGCAGCGATGAATGGGCCCCCACTGGCCGGTCCCCCCATAGTCCGCAGCCAGAGCCGGGCTCATTGCGGGGTCTGAGTCCCCCAGCTCATGTTCCTCTGTCTCCCCTACAGCTCATCCTAGCGGCTTTAGGAAAGCTCACACAGTCAGGAAGGAGCCCATGTATCATTAAGTGTGTGTGTAACATTTAACTTGAAACCACAGCTAACCCTCCTCCTTGACTACCAGCAGATCTTGATCTATTTGGTATCACCAGTGGCTCAGGCAGTAGGCTAGGAGCCAGAGGATCTCAGCGCTTCTCTTACCTCTGCCATTAAACAGTGTGTGGTGTTCGGGAAGTCACAATTAATTAGTCTTAATTATTTAGCCTCTTCGAGTTGAAATGGCTACTTCCACCTTTTCATGTTCTGTATGTATATATATCTCCTTACTATATGTTCCATTCTATGCATCCGATGAAGTGGGCTGTAGCCCACAAAAGCTTATTCTCAAATAAATGTGTTAGTCACTAAGGTGCCACAAGTACTCCTGTTCTTTTTAGAGCACTCCTCAGTGCCTCTGTTTTCCCCATGTAAAATGGGGATAATGATGCCCATCTTCCTACCCCAGTGCCCTAAGTAGAACCTTCCCCCGACCTTCATGAGAGAGAGCACTGTGTGTGTGCTTCCCTTGTACAATCTGCCCCAGCTAGACGCACCAATGGCTGCTGTCTCTGCAAACAGCCAGAGTTCTCAGATATTTAAAGACATTAGAGCACAGAGGAACCGGGGAACTTAAGGTGCCTCTACTCTGGAGCTGGGGGTGTAATTCCCAGCTGGAGGAGCAAGCCAGACACACTAGCTCTGAGCGAGCTAGCGAAAGAAAACTAGACTGGAGCTGCGGCAGTGCTCGTGGTGGGAGGGGCTAGCTGCCCGATTACATGCCCAGCGTCTCAGATGGCTGCCTAGGGTGGTTAGCCCTTATGTTAGCACGCTAGCTTGTGCAGAGCTAGCGTGGGTCTGTCTCCTCCAGATGGGAATCACCCCGTCAGCTCCCGTGTGGAGGTGCCCTTGGGCTCAGGGACCTGAATGTTTACATGCCCAATGGAGTGAGGGGCCCAGGCTCCCCGCACAGTGCCTGGGGTGCGTGTGGCACCTGAGAAGGGGATCCTCAGAAGCCATCGTGCTGAGCTTCGGCAGGGGAGCTACCAAAGCCAGCCAAAAGGAAATGATATGGAGCGTGGTCAGGGCCAGTTTTAGGAACTGCAGGGCCTGATTTGAATATCCGGAGGCGGGCCGGGTCTTCGGTGGCACATCAGTGGCAGAGGGTCCTTCACTCGCTCTGGGTCTTCCATGGCACTGAAGGACCCCTGCTACCGAAGTGCCGCCAAAGACCCAGAGCACCGCCAGGTACATTTTAAAAAAAAATTAAAAAGGTATCTAAGGTGCGGGGCCCTCTTAAGCGCGGGCACAGGGCCCGATTTGGGGGAATTGGCCTAAAGCTGGCCCTGAGCTTGGTGAGACCCCCACCCTCAAAGGGACCCAGGTGCCTTCATCCAGGCCAGATGGACTCACTTCCTTCTGCCAGGGATTGAGAGCCATGTACCCGCCCCTGGAGCTGAGAACCAGGTAGATTTGGATGTGGAGGGCCCTGGTTTAAGCGCCCTCACCTGAAAGGAGCAGAGCCTTGATCTGGGTTCTTCCACCTGAGCGTGCCGCCAACCACTGGGCTTTGGGATATCCTGGGGTGTGTCGCTCGTGCCTGGCGTGTGTTACCCAGTGAGGGCACAGCGCTGGAGAGGGCAGGGGCCTCTGACAGACGAGGGACTCCAGTGACCAGCTGCTGATGGAGAATGAGGCTGGATGGTGCACGGCCAACCAGGATGTTCTAGACCCTGAGAGGCTGAGAACCACTAACTTGTTTCACCGATGCCAATGAGTGTGTTGTGGGTCATGCTGTGGTATGGGGAGGAGATAGGCAGAGGATTGGGTAGTTACAATGGGGGCCCGAGCATTGTTAGGGATCACGCAGGAGGCTCAGCAGACATCTGCCTCCCTAGCGAACCCTACAACATTAACCCTTTAAGTGCCTCCAGCACATCTTCTGCGCCATTGGCTCCGGAAACCCTCGTTAACACCGAAAAGCCCACTGAGGCCTAACCATAAACTGTAAGTGGAAGAATGGGCAGGCAGTGTGAACCACTCGCTGCCGAGAGAATGATTCCTCTCCATCCGACTCAGCTGGCTGCCTTGCAATCTACTGTGCTTCTTCAGCTGCATGCTCGCCCCGTTCCTCCTCTTCGTCTGCGCCCCAGAGGCCTTTGCTGGAGCTGCTCCGGTTTCCTGCTTTCAGAGGTTTTCACTTGAGCTGCTTTTCTTGAACTTCACTGCATCAGAACGTGCTTCCTTCAGGCTGGGTCCTTCCATGGTCCTCATCCAAGTCGAAGCAGAGCCTTGCCCAAGGACCGTACTCCCGGGACAGAGGGAAGTATTATCTCCATTTTACAGATGGGGAATGGCAAGGTAGATTAATGGACTTGTCCAAGGACACACCTGGAGTCTGTGGCAGAGCTGAAATCATTAACTATTATTATTTAGCATTTGTATTGCGGCAGCACTTAAAGGCTACAGCGAAGGTGGGTGTTAAACAAGACTATGTCTGGCGTCCTGGGTCTGTTTGACATTCCCGACTGCCTGTGACCCAGTGGCATTTGCTCAGCATGAAGCAAGAAGGTGATCCCACTGTCTTACTGGGACAGGCCTGGGGTGAGATAGACCGTGGCTCCTTGCACTGCAGCGAAAGAGCAAATCGCGCTGAGAAGCTGAAATACCCAAAGCACCACAGAGCTGGGCTCTCTGTACCAAGGACTCCTTGGCTGACTGAGGGCAAGTTACTCCAGCCAAGATATTCAGATGTGACTAATCAAGTGGGATGCCTCTGGCTTTGACTACACGCCATGACACACACACACACACACACACACACACACACACACACACACACACACACACACACACACATCCGCTCCCAGGACTCCTCATCAGAGGGTGGCTGCTCAGCCATCTCTAAAAAGATCACCATTTAAGATATCTCAAATAGTGTCCCCCAAAATGGAGACCCCCCCAAAAAATCACTAGTCCCCTGTCTGTGCCTCTGTTTCCTCTGCCATGAAAAAGGAGATTCTACTGCTTTTCTGCATCACAGTGGGAGTGTAGCTCTATGGAAGTGCATAGAGCATTTCAGAACTGGGTGGAAGGTGCTATCTGTGAGCAAAGCAAATGTAACCCCCACAGAGCTAACCTAGGTCCCTGGGGCTCCCTGTACTGGTAGCTCAGAGAAGTGCATGTGGTTGCGGGGGGGAAGCCACTGCAGGCTCAGAGTCTGCTCAGCAACCAGTAGGGAGTGAGATGCCCTCTAGGGTGACCAGACGTCCCGATAAAATCAGGACCGTCCCGATATTTGGGTGGTTGTCCCAATACTTGTCCCGATATTTCACTCCACTGGCAGCATCCGGCTTTTTTTTTTCTTTGCTCTGCCAGTTGACTCCCTCCTCCCCCATGTGTCCTCATATTTTCTTCATGTCATCTAGCCACCCTAATGCCCTCCCCTTGGGAGCTCAGGAGTAGGGGGATGCCATTTTAGGAGCCGTCTGGAGCCAGCCAGGGAAAGGGCAGGATTGGCTGCGGGCTGGCGAGTCCCAGGCCTGCATGCAGGGTTCCTCCTGAGAACTAGCCTCTGGGGAACCTGACAGCAAATCCCCCAGTTTGAGCCTTTGCCGCTCCAAGATGACTCCCAGTTTGTAGAACTTTGTTGGTGAAACTTCCCCCAGCCAGGCAGAATGAGCCCCAAGATCCCTAGGTGAGACTTGCCACCTTATCCCACATGTGAGTCCTCTGGGCTGTGCGGAGCCCAGTCAGCCACATTGCTAACTGCGGCCTGCACAGAAGGTAGCATGGCCGCAGGTCATCCAGGGCCCCTCCAAGGTACGTCTACCCATGAACACTAATATGACTTTTGCTGTATCAGGTCACGTGACTGGGGGAATTCACGGGTATTATCAGTGTGGGCACCAGTGGCCCTGAGAATAGTGTTTTACCCTGTTCTGTTCCATTCACCTGCTGTTTGATGTAATTACTGTGTTAAAGACATTGCATGTGTCTGTGTTATTTCTTGGGAGTCTCCAGCTATCTGGCAAGTAACTGGGGGTTAACCTGTGGTTAGAATTTTCTTCCCATGCTGCCCCGGTGACCCTGCCAGGAAGGAGCGAGAGGGGTGGAGGCACCACCAAATAAACCCAGATGAGGAGAAAGACGTGTTCTTTTTCTTTACTGGAACTGGAGTTTTACATCATGTTCCTCCATCCAGTCTGGCACAAACACAGTCACCAGGTTCCCATCAGGCAATTCTCTGAGTGGCATCGGTAAGAAAAGTGTCCATAAGCTCTTTTTGCCAGTTGATCTGATCTGACCACCCTTCTGAGATCCAGCCGCTTTGAGGCTCAATTCTTTTCCAAGGTTGCAACTATCCTGAGCTGCCCTTGCATCAGGAGCTGAGATGGGCGATAGCTGATCACCAGGGCCGGCTTTAGCAAGTGCAGGGCCTGATTCATGGAGCTTGTACTTACTGAGCAGCGCTCTGAGTCTTCGCGGTACTTTGGGTTGCTGCACTCCAGCCAGGGGAGCGGGGCTGAGAGCTTGCAGCTCTCCGACTGGGGGAGCAGGGCTGTGGGGCTGCAGTGCTCCAGCTGGGGGAGCGGAGCTGCAGGGCTTGCTGCGCTCTGGCTGGGTGCAGGGCCCTCTTAGGCGTGGGGCCCAATTTGGGGAAATCGGCCTAAAGACGGCCCTGCTGATCACTACTAAGAGTGTTGATCTGTAGCTCAGAAGAGCAAGGAATGGATCTTCCTGCTTCAGTATTTCCTTGGCCCTCTGTACAGCTCTCTCTGCTTCTACAGTTGCTTGTGGGTAATGCAGGCTGCTAGTGACGTGTTCAAAATCATATGTTGTTTGGAAAGATTTAACTTCAGCCGCAGTGAATTGTGGTCCATTGTCCTCCAATAGTTGTGCTGCAATACTAACCTGGGTGAATGCGCTCTTTGATTTTTTGATCACACTGCAACATGTTGTATCATTCAAATATGCAATTTCAATGTATATCTAGAAAAATAATCCACTGCAAATAGATAATGGTGTCCTCTGAATTTGCAGCAATCTGCTGCTAGCCTATTTCAGGGTCTGTCTAGTAGACGTGCTATTATTCGAGGCTTTTGGTTGTGTTGGTCTGTTAGTTCTGCAGTGTTCACATGTGTGACAGACCGGGCATTCTCTGTAATATTTCTGTAGGACTATGGTGTGTGCCTCAGTTTCCCCTCAAGGTTGCATCATTAACTCAGAGGTGGGAAAAGGTTTGCACTCTGCAGAGATACTGGTGTGATGAACACCTGGCTGTCTGAGTCCTGGGCCCATTTCCATGAGTCTGAGAAGACAAGGGCCACTCTGATTGTCCAGTCATTTGATATCTAGCAACTAACGACCATGGATGCCCCTCCCCTCCACCTCGCAGGCAGCCAATCATGCTTAATCAGCTGGAGAACAAAGGATTGCGGAGGGGCCAGGTGTGGGTAATGTTTCCCCAGCAAGAAAGCTGCCAAAAGTGACAGAGCTTATGAGGGCGGGTTCTAGGTTCAATATATCCTCACTCCTGATCTTGTGCTGTCCCTTGATACGGAATAGCTACTGGAGACTCTGATGGATTGGTCCCCCCTTCCTGGGATGTCACCAGATGTACTGGGGTTTCACTGAGCCCCTTCTGCTCCACCAGCCTGGATTCCCTCTCCCTGTTTTGCTAAATTATGCTCTCCAGCCTCTTGCAGCACACACACACAGGTAGGGCCACACCCAGCTACAGACACAAACTGAAGTCATCGCTGTGTGAGAGAATTCACTCAGCACTCACGTGAATACTCCCTTTGGGGAATAAACCTAAAATAATACTGTCTTGCACTGTATAGAAAGATCTACACAGCACAAGCTCACAAAAAATCAGCCTCTCATAGAAGAATCATAGATGATTAGGTTTGGAAAAGGCATCAGGAGGTCATCTGCTCCAACCCCTTGCTCAAAGCAGGAGCTAAACTCCAACTAAATCACTGTAAAATGGGGATATGTTCATAGTGACTTTCCTTTGCTAGGTTTTTTGATGATCCTTCAGTGAAAGGTGCTGCACAGTATAATGATAGCTACTGGTGAGAATTATTGATCTGTGATCCCTTAACAACAGCCCTGTGTGTCTGCAGATTGTTTGTGTCTCCCCTCAGGCATCTTTCTCCAGATTTCTCTGTCTACTCTCTACTCATTCCTCCTGGGCATTTACAGGGTATCAGACCCTATGGAGATCTCGGCGTTATCCTAGTTTTTTGTACTAATCAACTATAATTTTTAAATATGCACAAAGCAGCCAATTCATATCTGACTCAGCAGAGAGCTCAACGGTTCTCATCTCCCTTTGGGGAAGTCCCTTAATTACTGTTTACTCCTAAAGGTGGATAAAGAGCACAGAAACACAGACAGGCTGGTCTCCAGCCAGTTTGCATTCAGATGCCTCTTCTCCAGTAGATGCTGAGCAAACCCTCCTGGGATTGCACACAATTATATTATAAATACTGCACACCCTCAGCTTTTGGTGAGGGATGTTGCTGCAGATGCTGGAGTGAGAGAGGTGTGGGACACGGCTACCTGAAGGGGATTCTCAGGGAAGACACTTCCATATCGGGATTCACAGGTACTCATCTCTAGCTGAGGAGCTCACCTGCTCGAGAAACTCAGTGAAACGTGGAGTGATGAGATAGAGAGTAAGTTTGTGGTACTTTCCTCTCTGTGCAGCCATTAAAAACCTTAGGGCTTTTGCCACAGGGGATGAATTTGCTCTAATATCATTGACCTAAATGTCCCTCTTTGCTATGCCCACCCAGGCTCAGGGCCTCCAGCCCCAAACTGGCTGCATTTCAGTGGAGGAAAGGTGTTAGTAGATGTACAAAACAAAAGTCAATTTCTGATGCCATAGTCTGTAGTTTGCTTAGGCCCCACTGAGGGAGGTGGGTGGGTGTATGCTGTTACTTTACTTTTATCTGCTGGAATAATTATAAAAAATTGTCAGCATGGGCAAGACATGTTTTCTCCTAGCTTCATTTCAGAAGTCGACTGAACTGTTATGCCTGAAATTTTAAAAAAAGCAATTCAGCCAGAAGCAGACACACTGCATGGAGAATTTAAGTCCAAATGGTTAAAGATTGGCAAACTTATAAGCAACTGAAAATCAGGTCTGCTAATTGAAGGTGTCAGACAGCCTACAGCACCACCTACAATGGCCAATTCATTCGTGAATCCCATTCAGCTAAGTTCTTTGCTTTAACAATGTCTGTGCCAAGGAGTTCCACAGGGCAAATGTGATTTAAGCAAACAATTTTCTTTTATCAGTGTTATATGTTCAGACTTTCAATGTCATTGAATATTCCCTTGTTCATGTGTTATGAAACACAGTGAATATAAATGCCTGATCTACTTTCTTTATCAATTGATTCATATAGTTTCAGACTTGAAGGGACCATTAGATCACCCAGTCTGACCTCCGGCATAGCACAAGCCATTAAATTTGACCCAGTTACCCCGGGGTTGAGCCCAATGGCTTGTATGTGACTGAGGTCTACATAGGGTTAGAAGGGACCACAAGGGTCAATTGCTCTAACCACTTGCCAAGGGCTGAACCATCCCAGACAGGTGACTATCCAGCCTACTTATGAAACTCTCCTTTGAATGATCTTCCACGACGTGTCGTGGCGTCTGTTCCATTGTCCTACTGCTCTTATAGTTAGGAAGATTTCCCTGAGGTTTAATCAAATTCTGCTTTCCGGTACTTGAACCCTTTGCCTCTTGTCCTGCCCTTTGTGACAAGAGACAACATTTCTCAATCTTTTTTCTGGCAGCCTTTCAAATATTTGAAGACCGCTGCCATGTCCCCCCTCAATCTCCTCTTTTCCAAACTAAACATTTCCAGTTCTTCAGCCTTTGATCGTATATAGCTGGACCGCTTGTCATAATATCTTTAAATTTAACATGGGAGGAAAAACACCACATCTGCCCAACACTTAGCATTTAATTTCAGAAACAAATGGAAGTTAAAAGGTACAGAGCGAAAAGTGAAACCCCTGCAAGCTGCATGGAAACTTTTTAAAGACACCATAACAGAGGCTAAAGTTAAATGTATCCCCCAACCTAAAACAAACAAACAAACAAAAAACATAGTGACAGAACTAAACAAGTGCCACTGTGGATAAACAAGAACCTAAAAGAAAAACAATGAGAGGCAAAAAGGAAACCTTCAAAATGTGTAAGTTAAATCCTAGTGAGGAAATAGAAACGAGCATAAACTCTGGCAAACAAAGTAAAAAAAATTATAATTAGGAAGCCATAATAGAATTTGAATAACAGCTAGCGAAAGATTCAAAAAGTAATAGCAAAAAAATGGTTAAGTACATCAGAAGCAGGAAGCCTCCTAAATAACCAGTGGTGCCCCTAGATGATCGAGATGCTAAAGGAGCAGTGAAGGATGATAAGGCCATTGCAGAGACACTACATGAATTCTTTGCATCGGTCTTCACAGCTGAGGATGTTTGGGAAATCCACAAATCTGAGCCATTCTTTTTAGGTGTGAAGAACTGTCCCAGACTGAGGAGTCATTAGAAGAGGTTTTGGAACAAATTGATAAATTAAATCGCAATAAGTCACCAGGCCCAGATGGGATTCACCCAAGAGTTCTGAAGGAACTCGAATGTGAAATTGTAGAACTGCTAACTGTACTCTGTAACCTATTATTTAAATCAGCTTCTGTACCACATGACTGGAGGACAGCTAATGTGACGTCATTGTTTAAAAAGGGCTCCAGAGGTGATCCTGGCGATTACACACCAGGAAGCCTGACTTCAGCACCAAGCAAAGTGAGGGGAGGGAAAGCTCAGTGGTTTAAGCATTGGCCTATGAAATCTAGGCTTGTGAGTTCAATTCTTTAAGGAACTCATTTGGGGAACTGGGGTAAAAATCTGGAGATTGGTCCTGCTTCAAGCAGAGTTGTTTTGTTTCGTTTGTGTGGGGCTGGAAGGGATAGTTCATTGGTTTGAGCATCAGCCTGCTAAACCCAGAGTTGTGAGTTCAATACTTGAGAGGGCAAGTTGGGGATTGGTCTTGCTTTGAGCAGGGGGGTTGGACAAGATGATCACCAGAGGTCCCTTCCACCCTTAATGATTCTATGAAACTGGTTGAAATGATGGTAGGGAAAAAAATTGTCAGACACATAGATAAATATAAACTTTTGAGGAAGAGTCAAAAAAGTTTTTGTAAAGGGAAATCATGCCTCAGCTGGAAGTCAATGCAGTTTGTCCTAATGGTTAATTACGCTCAGTGCTAAACATTGGGTCCTTAATTCCAGCTGGAATTTGTATGAGTTCAGCTTCCAGCCTTGCTCTGCCTTTCTTGGCCAGATTAAAGAACCAGTTATTACTATTTAAGATAAATAAATGAAGGTCTCTGAGTGTCTCACCATCGGACATTTTTTCCAGGTTCAATTCATTTTTGTGGCTCTTTTCTGCACCCTTTCCAATGTTTCAACATCCTTTTTGAAATGTGGGTCCCAGGACTTTACGCAGTCAGTTTCACTAGTGCCACGTGCAGAGGTAAAATCCTTCCCCTGCTCCAACTCACCACTCCCCTGTTTATGTAGCCAATGACCACATCACCTTTTTGGCCATAGCATTGCACTGGGAGCTCACAATGATTTGGTTGTCCACAATGAGCCTTAAATCCTTTTCAGTGTCCCTGCGCTCCATAATACAGGCCCCAGTCTGAGGGTCAGCCCTGCATTCCCTGTACCGAGAGGATAACTTTGCATTTGTCTGTATTAAAACATTTTGTTTGAATGAACCCAGCTCACGAAACACCCCAGATCTGTCAAAGTACCTGCCTTGGCCTCCTCATTGTACCCACTTTGCCATTCTTTAGGTCATCTGCTAATTTTGTCTGCAGTGATTTTCTATTTGATTCCAGATCGTTGCTGAAAATATTGAACAGCATCAGGCCTAGAATTGATCCCTGTAGAAACCCACCAGAAACAGCCCGATTCACTGACAATGGTCCATTGACAACTGCTTTCTGAGACCGCTTATCAGTTAGCCAGTTTTTAGTCCAATTAACATGTGTTTTACTGATATTGTATAGTGTTGATTTTTTTATCTGAATAGTTTCCCCTACTAAATCAAATGACTCAGAGAAATCAAAGTGTAGTGTTTCTATGTGGTTCCCTTGTTCAAACAAATGTGTTCTCTCATTAAATGATGAAATCAGGTTTATTTGACGAGATCTGTTTTAAATAAACCCAGTCGTTGACTGGCATTAATTATATTCCTAGACTTTTTTTTTTTAACTAATCCCATACCAGCTTCCACTGTTTTCTAATCTTGTCAAATCTTTTTTTAAAGCTTTCCCTTTATTTTTCATAGTTTAAATGTAACACAGTCCTGTTCTATATATGCTTTTTCATATATATATACGTAAGCAGAGTCAGGATAAGCTCTACACTGACATCTGGTGGAAAGAATTTCATAGAATGTATTTGCATAGGCACGCCTACCCTATCCCAGACTCCCAAGCTGTGGGACTGCTTGGTGACAAATTGCTCACCCTCAGTTGGGTGGTACTGGCTAGACATGGGACATGGGTTCCAAAACCCAGAGAATTGAGAGAGGTTGGGGACAGGTATCTGTGCCTGGTGGTGCAGTCTCCTTGTGGAGTCAGAAGCACCAGTTGCACCCCCTCCTCTCTCCACTGTGGAATGTCAGAGTTGATTTTTTTATTCCCTTAAGAATTTAAATACAGGTTACTGAGCTGAAATCGCTTTGGGCTAATGGTGCACTAGCACTGGGGCTCCCCTACTATGAGCTGGAATCACTAAGAGCTGAAAATCACTAAAAAGCTAAAATCACTGAGCTGAGAGCACTGAGTATGGTGCTAACTAGTGGGGAGCCCAAAGCTATACTGTGGAACAGAGCTGCTGGTGGAGTGGAGCAGTTTGTGGGGATGGCTGGAGTGGATCACGGGACAGCTGGTGGCAGCAGAGCGGCTGACAGAGCGGAGTAGCTGTGGGACGGGTGGAGCAGCCCACAGAGCGAGCGGAGCCGAGCAGTTTGCAGAGAGAACCGGAGCACCTCATGGAGCAGAGCAGCTGGTGGAGCAGAGCAGTTTCTGAGGACGGCTGGAGGAGCAGCGTGGAGCGGCTGGTAAAGCGGAGCAGTTTGTGGAGAAGGCGGAAGCAGAACCCACGGAGAGGCAGGGCAGTTGGCCCCGGACCACGTAAGGTGCCCCTTTCTACCCAGGCTGGGGGGAGGGACCTCTACAGATAAACTCTCGAACTCTGGGGTGGCATTGACCAGAGACTTTTGAGTTGTTGGACTTTGGGGTGATCGGACTTAAAACCCTAAGGGGAAAAAGGACAGTGCCAAATGTACTTGGAGGTGGGTTTTTGTTTATGGTTTGTGTTATAATCCTGTTTGTGGTGTTTCTCCAATGGGATGCCGCATTGATTCCTTCCTTTATTAAAAAGATTTTGCTACACTCAGACTCCGTGCTTGCGAGAGGGGAAGTATTGCCTCCTAGAGGCGCCCAGGGGAGTGTGGTATGTAAGTGTCCCAGGTCACTGGGTGGGGACTCGAGCCGGTTATGCATTGTGTTATTAAAACGGAACCCCTGGATACTGAACCCGGCCCTTGTTGCTGCCAACTCAGAGGGGCAGAAGGGTTACATATATAAGAAAAAGCATATATAGAACAGTATATATATATATATATATATATATATATATATAATTTCATCACCTCATGTGATATAAATACTTCATATTGCTCCTTTCCAAATGCAGAACAAAAATATTTCTTGAACACCTCTGCCTTTCTTGCAACATTAACAATTTTCTTTTCTCCCTCTAGGAATTGGCCGAAGCCTTTTCTAGGCTTTCTTTTCTTCTTAACAAAATTAATAACCTCCTTTTTTTGATCCTTAGCCATGCCACTCACAGGTTTCTCCCTGACATCTTTCACATTACTTATCAATTTTCATTAATTCCAATTTGTATTGTTTGTTATCTATTTTCCCTTTTTCTAATTTGTTATGTGTTACTCATTTCCCCCCCACCCCCGGGCCCAATTACTGCCTTTACTTCGTTTTGCCACTGAACTAGGTTTTTAGCCAACGTTTTCCACTTTCTTGGCTGTGTTATTGTGGAGTTTTAACTATCTAATACATTTAAAGAACTCCCAAGTTTCATTCCCATTTTTCTGTCTAAATTTAACCTTCCAATTAGTTTTATTGATATGTTGCCTCAATTTTGGGGAATTAGCTCCTTTGAAGCACTGTCTATACATATTACTGATTGGGAACTGTTCTCCATTTTTTCATTTGAATGTAATCAGTTCATTTGTTTATTTTGTTCTCCTTACCATATGCCCCCTTCTTTGTCTCTTCTCTAAACTGAACAGTCCCAGACTTTTCAGTCTGTCCGCATCTGGCACCACGTCCATTCTCATAACCTGTCTCAGAAATCCCCTTTCTGTGTGCTATATCCTTTAAGAAACTGAGTGACAACAACCGAGAACATGTCCAGAGCAGGTTATTCTCCATCCCATTCCTTACGCATACGAACATTGTCTTTGTTTAGCCACTGCTAGGAATGAGCAAGTGTTTCTGTGAAGTTGCTATCAGTGATGCCCGGGTCTTCTCCCTGAACTGTGCTCTAGCTGGGATCTATCCCCTGGCACATGTCTTTGCAAAAAAATTCATTTTTTTTCCACTCTTAGATGTTGAGCAACTGGGTGAATGGGGAACTTTCTACAGAATGGACACTCTAGCCTGGCTTTCATTGCATTAAGGAACAATGATGGATAACCAGTATCCACACTTGTGTTTCCTGCTGGTGCCTATTAATATTTCCTGCACTGTGATGTGCAGGAATTATTGCTGCATGGAGCACCATGAAGTATGGAATTGGCAATAGTAGGGCCAGTTGTTCATAATTAATTCCTCTGAAGAATGAAAATACCAGTTTTCAGTGTTTGACGAGCGACCAATCTGCTTTACCCATGAGAACAGCCCCCAGTAGTGCATGTAGTGTCTCATATTAACACTGTCTCTCCATTCAGGTGTTTGTCCTGCAATCATCACGCTAGACCCTGGGCACATAGAGGAAGTTGGGGGAACATATAGTATATACAGGAGACACCATTCTGCCTCAGAGTTGGAAACCTTCTCCCCTATCCCATGTCAGGTTCCAACACAACCGACTTCATCAACCCCTCCAACTTTATCCTGCTGGGCATTCCTGGCCTGGAGATGGCCCATTTCTGGATCTCCATCCCCTTCTGCACCATGTACGCCATAGCCATCTTGGGGAACTTCATTATCCTGCTCATCGTGAAGAGGGATCCAAGCCTGCATGGGCCCATGTACTATTTCCTCTGCATGCTGGCCATCACCGACCTGGTCCTGTCCACGTCCATCCTGCCCAAAACATTGAGCATCTTCTGGTTCAATTCCAGGGAGATCTATTTCAGTGTCTGCCTCACCCAGATGTACTTCATTCACTGCTTCACAGCGATGGAGTCTGGGATCTTCGTGGCCATGGCTTTTGATCGCTATGTGGCCATTTGTGATCCCCTGAGACATTCCACCATCCTGACAAACCATGTGGTGGCCAAGATTGGCCTGGCTGTGGTGCTGCGCGGTAGCATGCTTGTACTGCCCTATCCCTTCCTGGCGAGGCAGTGGCCATATTGCAGAACCAACATCATC
This sequence comes from Gopherus flavomarginatus, assembly GCF_025201925.1. Lineage (NCBI taxonomy): Eukaryota > Metazoa > Chordata > Testudines > Testudinidae > Gopherus > Gopherus flavomarginatus. Next base: position 373,863,410 of record NC_066617.1, on the reverse strand, counting down.
CCCCACACATACTGTGAGCACATAGCCGTCGTGAAGCAAGCCTGCGCTGACATTCGCATCAGTATTTACTACGGCCTCTTTTTGACAGTCTCTGTGATGGGTCCGGATATGTTTTTTATCGCCATGTCCTATAGCCAGATCATCAGGGCTGTATTCAGCCTCCCCACAAAGGATGCCCAGCTCAAGACTTTTGGGACATGTATCTCCCACCTCTGTGCCATTTTATCCTTTTATGTCCCAGCTCTCTTCTCCTATCTCACACACAGGTTTGGCCACAATGTGCCCCTGCATTTTCACATTCTCATGGCCAACATTTTCCTCCTGGTTCCCCCCATGCTAAACCCCATCATTTACGGGGTGAGAACCAAACAGATCCGGGACAGGCTGCTCTGGCTCTTTTCTCATAAAGGGACTGTGACGACGCTTTTCTGGCGGGACCCAACTGAGAGTGCCAATTCAGGACCAATTGCTTAAACAGAGCAGTCACAGCCCTAGGCTGGGGTTTTTCCACCTCTAAGGTAAACCAAACCAGCCAGACAAAGAAGACTTCGGTTTTACCCCACTGGCTAACCACAAGTCACACAAGCAATTTCCTTAGACACTAAAGTTCCCAGTATCACCACCAGTTCCGCTCGTCCGGGGAATGAATAGTTATGAAAACCAACACCCCAATAAAAGAAAACGGTTCTCTCGATTCCAAAGAATCAAGCCCCAGACGCAGGTCAATATACACATCAGATCTGACCCACAAATCATGCTGTTACCAATCCTTTAGAATCTAAAATCCAAACGTTCATTCATAAAAGGAGAGAAATATAGATGAGTGTTAGAATGGGTTAAATGCAATCAATTACACACATATTGGCAAAGTTCTTGTTTCAGGCTTCTAGCAATGATGGAATAAACTACAGGTTTAAATCAAGTATCTAGATACAACCACCATTTGGATGGGTCATTCAGTCCTTTGTTCAGAGCTTCAGTTTGCAGCAAGGTTCCTTCAGTAGTAGGAAGCAGACCAAACCAGATAGTCTCTACGTAAAAGAATAAATGGACACAAATCTGACATCAGGAATCATAACATTCAAAAACCAGTAGGAGAACACTTCAACCCTCTCTGGCCACTCAGACTGGGAGTGGATGTGTCATTACAAAAACTAAGTTCCCCATACTAATTTCCCTACTGTTACTCACACCTTCTTGTCAACTGTTTGAAGGAGGCCACCCTCACTACCACTACAAAAGTGATTTTTCCTCTCTTGATACTCTACCATTGAGAATAGCCTGCTTCCACTTTAATTGAATTATCCTATTAGCACTGATCCCCTACTTGGTAAGGCAACTCCCATCTTTTCATCTACTGTGTATATATATCTGCTACTGTATTTTCCACTCCAGGCACCTGATGAAGTGGGTTTTAGCACACGAAAGCTTATGCCCAAACAAATCTGTTAATCTCAAAGGTGCCACAAGGACTCCTTGTAATTTTTGCTGATACAGACTAACACGGATACCATTGTGAACCTGTTATCTGTGAATTTTTAACCTGAATAGACAAGTCTGAGTTTAGTCCCACCACAATATTTTGATCCACTGTAACCATTTGTGTCTCTTGTGGCAAACCTGCCTGTGACTCAGTTTGAACTGCAGGATTCAAGTAGAAGTAGAGGATTACTGTGGGTGCGAGTGGCATTTTTATTGTGTCTGGCACTGAGCTCTTTCATGTTGGCTTTCTTGCGCAATTACTGTTAATGGTTCTGGTACGTGTGGAAAGATATTTCTTTTGCAATGCCACTATAGCGGATTCACATGGTAATATTTATCTGCTTTTTTGTTACTTTGTACAATTTTAATTTTATACACAGTGGCACTTAATCTGTCCACAGTAGTATATAGCCCATCGTATGGGTTACATCAACTGTGCTCTGGTACAGCATAAGATACAAGCATAACTTGGTTTCCAAACTCCCAAGCATTTTTTTTTCTTTCATTTTTGTCAAAATAGGCTTTTTCCTTTTGTTTGGATTTTTCCAATTTGGCAGCTACCTGCAAGTGGACCTGATTCAGATGTTTCTGTAATGCTTGCAGACGGGTTTCAAGCTTTACTTCCTTTAGCTGTGTGTCACTGGCATGATATAAAAGATGCTCTGGCACGTGCATAGTTTGTTTAGTTATAACCTCACCGGGTGTATGATTTGTGGAGGCAGCTGGAGTTTCCCTGAATGCCATTAAAATGAGAGGAATCAGGGTGTCCCGACTGCATCCATTAGCATCTACCAGTTTTACCAGCATATGTTTAATGGTACGATATTTTCACTCTGCCATTCCTGATGATTCAGGTTTGTATGGAATATGCAATTTTTCTTGCATTCCTAACACTTACAGGCATTTACCTGTCCAGTAAAGTGTGCTCCTCTATATGACTCTACCCTAACAGGAAATTCTCAGCGATAAAATACTTTTTCAGGTAGAACCTCTGCTGTGGCTACAGTGTATTTGCTTTTAAAGGAAATATTGCCACCCGTTTAGAGAACGGATTAATGACAACCAGAAGGTATTGGTTTTCCCTTGGAGTTTTGGTAAAGGTCCAAAAAATCAACTCACAGAGTCTGCCATGGACCTTCATATATCTGGGATCTTAAAGGCACATTTGTTTTTGTGGAGGTAGGATTATTCTGTGCACAAACCAAACAATTTTTACAGTACCGGTGTACATTTGCCTTCATGCATGACCACCAACCTATTAGGATGAGGCACTGCATGGTTTTTCCCACTTCTCGATGACCTGCTGATGCTATGTCATGTAACAGATAGATCAGTTCCCTTCTTTGCATGCTTGTTTCTCCAAATTGAAGCAACTCCTTTTTCCAAGAGTTCATAGAGTGGCCCTGCGATGTGAGTAAAGTTATGGATGAAGTCTCGATATTATTCTGCTGAACCTAAGGAAGAATGTAAAGAAGTTATGTTCGTGGGCATGGATAGTTCTTGAATTGAATCCTCCTTTTGTTGTGCAGGTGATCGACCTCCTTGAGACAACGTGATACCCAGAACGGAAACTTCTGGGACCATTAGTCAGACCTTTGTTGGATTGCACTTTAATCTTCCATCCTTTATGATTTGAAAAAAATCAGTTAGACACTCCAGGTGTTTCTCTTGAGTTTCTATTGCTAAACAAATGTCAGCTACATATTGAAATTGAAGGAACAATATTTCACACTGTGTAGAGTCAAGCACACAAGTTTATTATGCACAGCACTGGTGGAGTGTCACTTTGTTTGTTAGGCTTAGAGACACTACAGAACAATTAATTACAATAGATTATATAGGGTGCTCATTGGGCGGAGAGAAGCAACAGGAATGGGTTTTCCCAAGCCTTTTGATAGGTTCTAGCAGCAAGACAAGTTAAGCACAATAAGCCAATGGTCTGAAAGATTACATAATGGTTCCGTCCAAGGCTTAAATTAACATATTGCTGACATACAGGTAATTACCCCCAAACTACGTATTTTAAAGTGTAGAGGTTAAATCCTAATTTTTAGTTCCAGGGGAATGAGGTAGCACAGTTGACCAACTGGTACATTCCTGGAGATTTAAAGCAAAAGGCAGTAATTAGTACTTAAAATTAACAATTGTTTATAAATTTACCCTTACATTTCTGTGGGCTGGGATTGGCATACATCTTTGAGGGGAGGATGTCACAACTCATGTCTATAATATTGGGCCTCTCACTGAACTCTGTCTGGGATCTGAGGGGTATTGTACCACTATCTCTTTCCTGCATTAGGGAGTAACCATGAGGCCTTTCCCAGCACTTCATGGGTCTATAACTCGCAATAAGGACACCCAATTACTAACTCCGCTCACTAACTTGAAACTCACAAGGTTACTTGTTTACCCCAGCTTCCTCTTAGCTATGTATTGTTCTCTGTTAGCCAGCCCCCATAGCCCAAGCCAAGCTGTGGACTCTGGGCCTAGATGAAAAGTTATCAGGAGAAACTGTAGTTAAGCTCTTACATCCATAGCTAATGGATTCTGACGCTTCAAAATAGAAGAGATGGTTTAGAAAATCTTAACAAAATTCATTTCATTTGCCCATAGAAGACGGCTGAATTATTATGTAGTTTTTGGGCTCAGACTTGAAATGGAAACTGACCCCCTTCTACTCTGAAAGCTGGGCAACGTTGGCTTCCCTTAGACACATGGTAGAAAACCATTTTGCTTTGGGATTGATAGATTTAATCAGGTCAGGCATTTTGCACACAACAGCTGTACAAGCTGGAGTCACTTGATTTGATTTTTGATAATCAATAGTAAGATGCCATGACCCATTTGGTTTTTGTAGGAGCCAGATTGGAGAGCTGCATACTGAAATTCACTTACGAATGATTCCCTGCTGAAGCAATGATTCAATGGTTTTAGCAATATGAGGTGAGGCCTAAAAAATTGAAAAAATTGCCATTCCTAGGAAAATCTGAAATAGCTACTTTGGAAGCAACAGTGGTGGGGCCACAGCAGAAGAGGAGGAGCATTTATCAGCAATTAGGAAGGTGGCAACTCTATGACTTGGGCATAATTTGCCACATCAACACAGAATAGTAAGGCTGGGAAAGGATTTAATGTCTCTGTCTGTATCACCAGACATCTCTGCATGGAAATCTGAGAGCACTGGGAGAAAAAAATTAGATGCCTTTATTAGTGAAGAGCCAGAGCAGTCTATCCCGGATTTGTTTGGTTCTCACCCCGTAGATGATAGGATTTAGCACAGGAGGCATCAAGAGGTAAACGTTGGCAATGAGAATGTGGAAATGCAGAGGCACCTTCTGACCAAACCGGAACATGAGAGAGAAGAAGAGACTTGGGATGTAAAAGGTTAAAATGGCACAAAGATGGGAGATGCACGTCCCAAAAGTCTTGATCTGGGCGTCCTTTGTGGGGAAACTGAAGATGGCCCTGAGGATCTGGGTGTAGGACAGGGCAATAAAAATCACATCCAGACCAATCACACAGATTACCACAAAGAGGCCATAGTAACTACTAACACGGGTGTCGGTGCAGGCCAGATTCACCACAGCTATGTGTGCGCAGTATGGCTGGGGGATGATGTTGGTTCTACAATATGGCCATTACTTTACCAGGAAGGGATATGGCAGTACAAGCATGCTGCTTCGCAGCATCATGGTGAGGCTGATCTTGGCCACCGCTGGGCTTGTCAGGATGGTAGAATGTCTCAGGGGATCACAGATGGCCACATAGCGATCAAAAGCCATGGCCACAAAGATCCCAGACTCCATCACTGAGAAGCAGTGAAAGAAGTATAACTGGATGAGGCAGGAACTGAAATCGATCTCTCTGGAATCAAACCAGTATATTGCCAGCATTTTGGGCACAATGGACGTAGATACAACCAGGTCGGTGATGGCCAGCATGCAAAGGAAATAGTACATGGGCCCATGGAGTCTCGGCTCCATCTTCACGATGAACAGGATGGTGAAATTCCCCAAGATGCCTGTGATGTACATGATGCAGAAGGGGATGGAGATCCAGACATGGGCCACTTACAGGCCAGGAATGCCCAGCAGGATGAAGGTGGAGGGGTTGGTGAAGTCAGTTACATTGAAATCTGGCATGGAGTAGGAGATAAGGTGTCCAACATTGAGGCAGAACAGTGTCTAGTGCATGTATCATAAGGTTCCCTGACTTCCTGTATATGCTCAGGCTTTAGAGTGATGGTCACAGTACAAATGCCTGGATGGAGAGTCAATATTCATACGAGACACTACATGCACTCCTGGATGCTGTTCTCATGGGTGAAGCAGATTGGTGGCTCTTCACACACTGAAAAATGACATTTTCATTAGTTCGATAAATGAATTATGAACAACAGACCCTACGAATGCCAATTCCATATTGTATGTGGTTCCTTGCATCATTAATTCCTACATGTCATGCTCTGAGAAACCTTAATAGGCACCAGCAGGAAACGTGAGTGTGAACACTGGTTATCCATCATTGTTCCTCTTGAGGCTGAATCCCAACTCTGTCACTCCCAGTGCAGCTGTGGGTCCCACAA
>NC_066617.1:373687749-373857332 GCF_025201925.1 Gopherus flavomarginatus | reverse complement strand
GTTTTTTTTTTTGTATTTACATGTGTGTAGTTCTGGAATGTGTTAAAATTTGTATTCTTTTGAATAAGGCTGTTTATTCATATTTCTTTTAAGCAATTGACCTGTATTTGTCACCTTAATACAGAGAGACCATTATTTATGTATTTTTTTTTCCTTTTTACATAAAGCTTTCTCTTTAAGACCTGTTGGAGTTTTTCTTTAGTGTGGAACTCCAGGGAATTGAGTCTGTGCTCACCAGGGAAGTCGGGGAAAATCTGTGTGTGTTAGATTTACTAGCCTGATTTTGCATTCCCTCTGGGTGAAGAGGGAAGTACTTCTGTTTCCAGGACTGGAAATAGAGAGGGTGGAATCCCTCTGTTTAGATTCACAGAGCTTGCTTCTGTGTATCTCTCCAGGAACCTAGGGAGGAAACACCTGGAGGGGGAAGGGAAATGGTTTATTTCCCTTTGTTGTGAGACTCAAGGGATTTGGGTCTTGGGGTCCCCAGGGAAGGTTTTTGGGGGGACCAGAGTGCCCCAAAACACTCTAATTTTTTGGGTGGTGGCAGCTTTACCAGGTCCAAGCTGGTAACTAAGCTTGGAGGTTTTCATGCTAACACCCATATTTTGGACGCTAAGGTCCAAATCTGGGAACAGGTTATGACAACAGTAAGGGAAAAAAATGCAGATGATACAAAATTACTCTGGATGCTTAAATCCAAAGCAGACGGTAAAGAGTTACAAGGAATCTCACAAAACTGGGCCACAAAATGGCAGATGAAATGCAAAGTAGTACACGTTGGAAAACATAATCCCAACTATACACATAAAATGCTGGGGTCTAAATTAGCTGTTACCACTCAGGAAAGAGATCTTGGAGTCATAGTGAACACATCTCTGAAAACATCCACTCAGTGTGCAGCGTCAGTCAAAAAAGCGAACAGAAAGTTAGGAAAGAAGGCTTCATCCAGGTTTTTTTCTCTCTTCTGCTCTCCAGGGGAGAACCCTTCTGCTTCCAGCCAGGTCCTGGTGGGATGGGATAGCCTGGGACTCCCCCAGCCCCTCTGCCAGGCCTGAGGGGAAGGAGCAAAGGGTAGCTGGGGGAAAGCAGCTGCAAATGTCCTCCAGGCTGCCTGAGGGGCTGGAGCTGCCCAGATCCAAAGTCTCACGCCCTCTTCGAAGCAGAAGAGGAGCGGGTTAGCATACCCGCCCTGGCCCTGCCCGACGCAGCACCCCTGCCCTGGAAGCAGATCCTGGGGGCCAAGCAGCAGCCAGCAGCTTGCAGGCTAAGAATCAGGGGAACCAGTGCCGTTCACAGCAGCTCTCTCCTCTCGTGCAGACAGAGAGGGCCAGCTGCTAACAGCCCAGCCACCTCCAGTGCTAGCCAGACCACTGGACGCAGCCAAGGCTTGGCTTTCTCCCCATCCCCAAGGGCTGTCCGGCTGACCCCTCTCCCTGCATGGCAGGTGCAGTGACAGGCAGCTGCTGGCCCCTTACCGGCTCTGTTATGTCCACACGCTGGGCAGTTTTGCAAGGTCATTTTTTCAAACAAAAATCCTAAAAGCTCTAAACCAATAGAGGGAAGAGAAAATAAACCTGGCCCCAGTGTCCCAGAGAAGGAAGAGCACGGACACGCCTGTGGTAGGTCCCAGCCAGCCTGACCCCAGCAAAATTTCCTGGTTTAGATGCATGACCCACAGAGCACAGCTGGGGACATCCCTGGGCTGGAGGATGTCCTGGGCCCTACACAATTTGTAGGGGGTTAGCCTGGCAGAGGGTAGTGCGGGAGGTGACTGCCCCTCAGTACAGCTGGGGAGCAAATGGACCTGGAGAGAAGGGAGGGTGAGGTGCTAACTGCCTCGGAGTGGGGAGGAGGGTGCCTGCTGCCCCTGGGTCTGGATTCAAAGGGGTGCAGGACGCTCATCAGCGAGGTACTGGGGTGAGTTGGTTTGAGGGGTGGGGGAGAAGCTGAGAGCCCTTTGGCTGGGTGTTTAGAGTGCATCGCTTGAACTGCTGGCTTTCCTTGCAATTCAGCTGTAAAGTAACCGGCATCCCTAGTGATCTGTTGGTGAACCCCAGGGCAAGGGGAAACTGGGTTTGTTTCTGTGTCAGTCCTGTTGATTTGCAGCATGTGCCAGGTCATTTGCTGGCCTGTCCTAAGGAGCTGCCATGTTTTGGCATGGAGGGAGAGGGTCAATGGGGCTCCGTGCCGCGGGGCCTCGAGGATTATTTTCAGGGGGCAGCAAATTCTGGCTGCACCAACCCTTAGAGAACAAGAACCATCCCATCATTGGGCAGCAGCAGCTGCCCCCAGACCTCCCGTGTGTGTCCCCCCTGCCCCGGTGCACTCAGAGACGCAGACACATGGGGAAGGCTGCACTGCAAGGATTTTATTTGACTGTTACAGCCTGCCAGCCTCCAGGGTGTGGAGGGGCCTGGAACGAAGCAAGCTCTCTCCACCCTGCGGGTCCCTGCCGAGGGCTCAGTGGTACTGGTGGGCCAGTGCGTGGGCCACCACGCTGGCCAGCTTCTGCCAGGCAGCCTGGCAGGCAGGGGTGAACTCCTTCGCAAAGCGGGTGGCTAGGACGATGATGAGGATGTCACCCAGGAGCTGCAGGGGAGAAGGAAGAAAATACCCCCTTGAACCTCCACACACTTGTGTGCCACAGTTCCCAAACCCCCTCCCAACTCTTCTCCTCGGTCATTTCGGCTCATCTCCTGTCTCTTTTCAAACACACCAGGGCAGCCCGGGCCATGGCTTAGGGGTACAGGAGCCTGTCAGACACTTGCAGGCCCAGCCGGAGTCCCTCTCTAGGGCATATAGACCGCAGGTGCTGTTTGCAGTAGTCCTTTTCCTGTCTCTGTCACTGTGTCTAACTCTCACGTGAGCCCCAGGGGGGTCCCCTCCAGAGACGTGCATTCTCTTCACATGCCTCCTTCCACCTCTTGCTTCTCTGCATCCCCCAGCCCCACCAGCCCTAGTTCACCTGTTACCCACAACCCCACACCTGCCTTTCTCCCCTGGTTCTCTGCACCCACCCGGGATTTTCCATCTTCAATGATTCTATTCCACAAACCCTCCTCCCACAGTCCCCTGCTTCCCTAGCCTACCCAACTGGCCCCCTGTCTGCAGCTCGGTTACGGGGACCCATTCTGGTGCCGCTTCCCGGCGCCGGTCCAAACAAATACCACCCACATGTCTTTTTTCAGCAGACAAGCCAGACATTTCTGGAGGGGGAAAAAACCTGGGTTGGCTGAAAATATTTTTGTTTTGTTTTGTTTTTCAAAGATTTTCAAAGGACCAAACTGAAGACATTCCGTTTTTAACAAACAATCTAGTTTGGGTTTTTTTTTTTTTTTATGGAAACCTGGCAAATTTGGAACTAAGTTAATGTGAAAAAGAACCAGAAATGGCCATTTCACAGCCAGACTGCCTGACTCCCGCTGCCAGCTGGGATAAGCAGAGATCTGCTCTGGATCACGCAGGGTGGGAGGAAGAGGGGTTGGGGCAGAGTCCATCACGTTGTCGCAATCCCTGCCTTCCTCAAAGGATCCCCTCTGCCCTCTCCCACCAGAGTCCTACCCCACTGCTGCTCCCCCTAACCCTCTGCTCCCCCTAGCCTTTTGCCCTCCCCAAATACCTAAACCCTTCTATGCATGATTACTGACCATGGGGCCCTGCAAACTCCCCCTCTTCGGGGGAGACACCGTTCATGGCAGGCTGGCATCTCTCTGCCATATTATTTACTCATTGCATCAAAGTGTCGTCCCCCCACCCTGCCCTGGAGCTTCCCACAAGCAATGCCTCCCTGCCCCAAAGGCCAGCCCCATGTCCCTAGGGGGCTGGGCAGAGAGGTCAGCCCAGAGCCCTACTCACCCGGAAGTTCTCGGGATCTACATGCAGCTTGTTGCAGTGCAGCTCGCTCAGTTTGGCGTACGTGGCCTTGATGTTGTCCAGGTTCTTCACGGCGTCCCCAAAGGAGGTCAGCACCTTCTTGCCGTGGGCACGGACCTTGGGGTTGCCCATAATGGCGGTGGGGCTGGAGAGGTTCCCGAAGGCAGAGAAAAACCTCTGGGTCCAGGGGTAGACGATCAGCAGCCTAGAGAGAGGGAGACAGGAGCAGAGACAGACACAGGGTTACTGCAGCCTCCCTGCAAAAGTAGCAGGATTGCCAGCCTGGGGGCAGGGAGGGGACAGTGGGGCAGATGCCGTGGGGCTCTGCCTACCTGGCCAGGGCTTCGCCGCCGCATTCCTCCACATTGACCTTGCCCCACAGGCTGGTAATGAGCTGCTTCTCTTCGGCTGTCCAGTGCACCATGGTGACGAGTGAGGGGTCCTTTGCAGATGCAGCTGAAGGAGAAACCTGTAGCTGAGGGGCAGACCCCCAGCGGGGCCTTTATCCTCCAGCCTCCGCTCCTCCCCCTCTCTGTGGACACAGCCATTGGTCAGCCCTGGGGTGGGGTCTGCGCTGGCTGGGGTGGGGACAGTCTAGGCAGGGTGTGATCTCCTAGGAGGGGGCCCCAGGCCAGATGGGGGCAGGGCTCAGCGCTAGTCCCCACTCTCTAGAACTGCAGCCCACTGCTCTCGAAGGGAGGCTGTGGCCCCGGCAGGGAGCTGGCCCGAGGGATAGGTACCAATTCAGTCCCACTTAGGCCTTTAGAACTCAGCTGGCTGGTGCCCAGTCTTGCGCTCAGCCTGGGCCAGGGCTCAATGCCCCAGGGGCCGGGCGCAACCTGTGTCAGAAGAACCCCGAAGCGAGCAGCAAAACCTGCTCTCCTGCAATAATCATTTACACAAGTGGTGGCTGCGGGGACTACAGTTTCCCTAGGGCCTTTGGGGAACGCTTTACTATGAGGCTATACGGCCTTGTGGCAGCCTATCAGCTACCCATGCCACTGTCTACCGGGGCCTGTCCGTCAGTCCTGCTCTGCCCTCTGCAAAATGCCGCTGACACCAACCCTTTCATTGGCCTGCTCGAAATTCAGGAGCCCACAAAGTCCATCACACGAGCTGGGTTCCCACGGGCACTGGCGTGTGATTCTGGGGAGCACTGATTTGAGACAAAGGCTGTCTTGGAAGGTTATGTCGTACCCAGTCAGCCTGGGGTTCATCCTGGCCTATTCACACAAGGAATCCCCCAGCCACAACCACTCTGTTCCAAGCACCTGGCCTCTGGGGAGACATTTGCCTTGGCTAATATCGCCTGATCGTGTCAATGTGTCCACTGCGGATCTCGGCATGATGTATGGAGGGTGTGGCGCAGAGGAGGGACTGACTGCTTCCTACTGGGGAAGCCAGGGAACTCAATAACCTTCACCGCCACAGGGGGCTGGTAGGTGGCAAACACCCCTTAGTCTATTCCTTGTGTTTAAGCAGAGGGGCAGGTGGAAGTGTCTCCTACCTTTGGTAGTGGGAAGGAGGTTGGCGGGAGGTGGGGGTGGGGAGGGGAGTATCCATTGCATGTTGCTGCTATAGGATTCCATTTTCCTTTGTTCTTTCCAGTTCTCCTTGACAATAAAGAATGTCTCTGTTACTCTCATGGTTATTCACTTGAAAGCAGCAGGCCCTGTGCAGCCAGGAAGGAAAGTGCTGTCCCACTCTCATGCCAGGTTACATAAGAAAGGCCATACTGGGTCAGACTAATTCCCTTTAGCCCAGTGTCCTATCTTCTGACAGTGGCCAGTGCCAGGTGCCCCAGAGGGAATGAACAGAACAGGGAATCATCAAGTGATCCATCCTCTGTAGCCCATCCCCAGCTTCTGGCAAACAGAGGCTAGGGACACTATCCCTGCCCATCCTGACTAATAGCCACCAATGGACCTGTCCTCCATGAACTTATGTAGTTCTCTTTTAAAGACTGTTATAGTCTTGGCCGTAGCAACTTCCTCTGGCAAGGAGTTCCACAGGTTGACTGTGCGTTATGGGAAGAAATACTTCCTTTTGTGTGTTTTAAACATACAGCTTATTAATTTCATTGAGTGACCCCTAATTCTTCTGTTATGAGAAGGACTAAATAACACTTCCTGATTTACTTTTCCCACACCCATCATGATTTTATAGACTTCTATTATATCCCCCCTTAGTCATCGTTTTTCCAAGCCGAACAGTCCAAGTTTTATGAATCTCTCCTCATATGGAAGCTGTTCCAGACCCCTAACAATTTTTTTTTTGCTCTTTTCTGAATCTTTTCCAATTCCAATAGATCTTTTTTTTTTAAATGGGGTAACCACATCTGCACGCAGTATTCAAGGTTTTGGAAATCCAATGGATTTATCCAGAGGCAATATGATATTTTGTGTCTTATTATCTATCCCTTCCCGAATGGTTCTAAAACTCTGTTCACTTTTTTGACTGTTCTTACACATAGAGCACATGTTTTCAGAGAACTATCTGCCATGACTCTGAGATCTCTTTCTTGCATGGTAACAGCTAATTTGGACCCCATCTTTTTATATGCACAGTGGGGATTATGTTTTCCAACGTGCATTACTTTGCATTTATTTACAGCCTACAGGTCCTGCGAATGCTTATATATGTGAATAACTTCACACACAAGCAGAGCGCGGGGGAACCTGATGGCAGCTACTCCCCTACATCGGTTTTCATACGCATAATGGCTGGCAGGATCAGGCCCCAGGAGGCCACACAATGGCCAAAGGGTGTTGGCAAGGGATATACTGAATCAAGTCTGGCCAGGCCTTGATAGCTCCCTTTAAACCATTTATCTAAAAACTGCCACCACCCATGCCTGGACTGAGCCTGTGTGAGTCAGCAAAGTGCTCTGAGGCAGCATGCCAGCAGAGAGCCTGGGCTGATAAAACCCTTCTGGGGGGGCGAGGGGGGGCGTTATTATTTGCTCCTACTGCTAGAAATACAATAAATCAATCAATAAATAGCACACTGAAATACAACAGGGGGGTCCACTCCCCCAGGGCTTTCTGCTTTGGGCACCTTATGCGAGTTCTCATTCAAGGTGCTCCTTAGTGAGGCATGTGTGTGTGTGTCTGTGTGTGACACTCTCTCCTAGTGTGCTCACTTGTGGCAGGCCTGTAGGTCCCCTGGCCCTGGGGATTTGTGAGGCTAGTTTTCAGAGCGCAGGGCACTCGCCCTTAGAAGTGCAGACAGACAAACCAGTGACCCATGATTGCTCTGTGAAGATGCTGACCCATGGTTGCTCTGTGAAACCTACAACCCCCCCCCCGCCCAGTTCTCGCCACCTCGAGCCCTCCCCCACCCTCCCCACGTGCACACAGACACAGGGACTCAAGGAGGCTTCAGCAGAAGGTTTTTATTTGGGTGTTATAGCCTGTCACTCTCAGGAGCGGATTCCCATAGGTGCAGAGGAGCCTGGGAGGTAGCTGGAGACCTCCTGCTGGTGGGTCCCTCCAGAGGATTCAGTGGTACCCGAGGGCCAGAGCATGGGCCACTGCACTGACTAGCTTTTGCCAGGCGGCCTGACAGGCAGGGGTGAACTCCTTCGGGAAGTGGGTGGCCAGGACGATGATGAGGATATTGCCCAGGAGCTGCAGGAGAAGGGAGAAGATAACCTCCGGGTCAGCACCGCTCTGAACTCCCACCCCTCTCTGTTCCGGGGGTTTGTAAAGCTAGCCGGAGACTGTGCTCCCTTCAACCCTGCAATATAAACTCACTTGCCTCCCGCCCTCCCAGGAGATCCCATTAACCAGCAACCTGGTTTTGTAGCTCAAGGGCACTCCTAGGGCCCTATATAGAGTATATGGACTGTTGGCCTGAGCATCACGTTGGCCTCATCCCAGCATGATCATCCTCTTTCGCTGGTGTTACAAACCCCAGGGGGACTCTGGCGCTCGGGTGTTTCGGCCAGTGGAATTTCTCACTGCTCTTCTTTGCTCAGAGGAGCCTGCGTGTCTCTGCAGAATGACATGAAACTGGGCACCTGGCACCTTCCAAAATGCTCCATGAGGTTCTTAGCCTCAGGATGCCTGCTGAGCCAGGAGGCTCACCTCCCACACGCACCCCAGAGCACAAAGTCAAACAGCAAGCCCTCAGTTACTGCAATATCAGGATTCAGGGAAGTGGGGATTTGTGCTACCAGAGACCAAAGCTTGCTCCAAAATGCACCTCACCCCAGAAAGCTCCTGCCACTCACCGACATGCCTGGGTTGTCTCTTCCCCAAATCTCACTCTTCTTTCCTCCTGCATCTCTCCTGTTTCTGACTCCTACACTGTCGTTCTGTCTCCTCCAGACGGATGGTCTCTCTCCTGACATCCCCTGGCTCAGACCCCCTCCTGTTCCCATAGCTGCTTTCATTTTTCCTTCCCCTTCCTCCCGGCTACCCTTACTTTATCCATCTCCTCACCATCCCTCGCTGCCTTTCCCTTCCCCTCCTGCCTCCACGCCTCCTTTTCCTCCAGTCGCCTGCCTGCACCTCGAACCCATTAACCCAGTTTGACTTCTTCCCCCTCCTATACTGTTTGTTTCATGACCCCTCGTCTTTCTCCTTCCCACCTCTTGGTTTCCTCACCCCGTCCCTTCAGGCTTTTGCTGCCGCTCCCCCAACACACGTGAACCTCCTGCCCGTAGGAGAAGTGCTAAGTAGGGAGCCGTGCAGAGCCCTGGTAGCATGATGACACAGCAGTTCTCACCCACCGCGGATACTCCACCCAGCAAGGATCCAGGCAGGCTGCTCACGCTCTGACCACAGAGATTTCCCTCCCACGGGAGCGTCCCCTCACCTGCTGACCTCTCTACGTTTCCCCCACTCAGAACTTTCCCCTCCCAATCTGAGTCCCTCTCACGTTTAGTCCCCTCCCGCAGGTGGCATCCATGGATTTGTCACAGAGGTCCCTGAACCTGAGATGACTCAGAGTTTCCCCTTGACCCCTCCTTGGTGAAGATCTTGATCATCCAAGCCTGGTGTCACTTCCCTGGATGGTATGGAGCTGCTGACGCCACTGCCCAGGAGGCCACCTTTGACCCTGCTCTCCTGGGAGCTTGCCTGCAAGTGGCTGACCCAGAACCAAGGATGGCCACAGTTGCTCCTGCTGGCCATGCTCCGGGGATGGAAAGGGGGCTAGGAAAGGGGGTCAGCGCAGAGCCGGACTCACCTTGAAGTTCTCAGGATCCACATGCAGCTTCTCGCAGTGCAACTCGCTCAGCTGCGCAAAGGTTTGCTTGATGTGATCCAGGTTCTTCACAGCGTCCCCAAACGAAGTCAGCACCTTCTTACCATGGGCAAGGACCTTGGCGTTGTGGAGGATGGCGCTGGCGCTGGAGAGGTTCCCAAAGGAAGAGAAAAACCTCTGGGTCCAGGGGTAGACGATCAGCAGCCTAGAGAGAGGGAGACACAAGCAGAGACAGGCACCAGGTTAGCACAGCCTCCCTGCAGAAGCAGCGGCTTCTCCCGCCCAGGAAGCAACCATGCAGTTGCCATGGGGCTCGGCCTACCTGGCCAGGGATTCACCACCGCATTCCTCCA
Source organism: Gopherus flavomarginatus (assembly GCF_025201925.1). Taxonomy (NCBI): domain Eukaryota; kingdom Metazoa; phylum Chordata; order Testudines; family Testudinidae; genus Gopherus; species Gopherus flavomarginatus. The sequence goes on along the minus strand of NC_066617.1, from coordinate 373,847,895 downwards.
CATTGACCTTGGCCCACAGGCTGGTAATGTAATGCTTCTCGTCAGCTGTCCAGTTCACCATGGTGGCGAGAGCGGTTCTGCTTGGCACGTCAGCTGGGTGAGGAATCAGTAGCTGAGCTGGAGTCCCCTTCGGGGACTTTTATACCCTAACCAAGGCTCCTCCTCATCTTAGCCCACAGGGTCATTGGCTGGGCCCGGGGCCAAGGCTGCCTGGGCAGCCTGGAGGAGGAGGCACTGTGTGTCGGGGTGTGGTCTGCAGGGCAAAGTGCCCAGGGATAATGCAACTGGAGAGCTCAGGCCCCTTTCCTTCTGTTCTCCCGGCTACAGCCAGGCAGCTCCCATACCCAGCTGCCAAAGAGTGGTGCAGAGGTCTAGGCCGAGACCAAAGGAACACGCTTGCCCTGCTCACCCCCTCGAAGGAAGGCTCACCCTGAGCAACAAGTCCTGGGGGAAGGCTGGATGAAAATGTTTGCTTTCCCCCTTGATTTGAACCCAGTTGGCTCTGGGCACACCTCACTCTCATATTAGCATCATCGCCAGTCAGAGGAGTTATGATTTATTGCCCAGTCCCGGGGCCTGTCCTGCCAGGCAGAGTAGGAGCGAGCCCCTCCTGCTAGGCAGGGCAGAGCAGGCCCTGTACTCTAAACACAAATGAAGGGTGGGAGACAGGAAGGATCGGCACTTCCATTGCACAGGGAGGGGAAGGAACATGGCCAAGGCTACCCAGAAAGTCTGTAGCAGAACTGAAAACAACCCTGTCTCTCCACAGCCAGGGGCAGGGCTGCTCTGGTCCCGGGGCCTGCTCAATGGGACCTGGATCTGACCTCTGGAGCTGAGCTGTTCAGGGGCCATGCAGTGAGATCCCGACTCTGGGTGGCCCTGGCCACACTGGTAAAGAGCTTTGGAGAGCAGGACAATGCCCTTGTGTGCTGCCATTGACAGGGCAGGATACAGGGCGGACATGCTTGTGTTAAACTAGGCACCCAGCTGTGGGCTGCGTCTGCCTCCACCTCCATCCAGCCCCAGACATGGGCCTTGGGTCACCCGAGACACGGTAACTGTGAGCTGATCTAGAGCCAGCGAGAGTCAATGGGAATCTCTCCTGTGGCTGCCCTGCTCCTTAGGTTAGGCTCCGAAGGAGAGGCTGGGCTGTGGGGCAGCCCAGGCAGGGACCAGGCTCTCTGGGGAGATGGCAGCACAGGATCCATTGTGATTCACTTATTTAAACATGTGTAGCTACTTTCAGGGCCTGCTTTTGGGCCAGGTCCTCTGTCCCTTCGCCAGATTACTGTGTGTCTGCGTCGGAGCAGAGAAGAGTGTGCATAATACAGGGGTACGGACACTGCCCCGTCCCCCCTTACCATGGCCTAGCAAGCGCTGAGAGGGGGGCTGCGGACTGGCGATTGCCCCATTGCCTGTCTCTGCGCTATGTTAGCAGGCAGGCATCTGCAGGGGCGAGGGGGAGGGGGTATCTGTCACGGGTGGGTGCAGTGAACTTCCCCCAGGTGTTTTCGTGGGTAGTAAATTGAACATTCAGTGATGTCTTTCTCCAGCTGACCACGCTGGGGCATACATGAAAGAAGGAGCGTTCCCCTCCCAGTCTCAGGGCCTGCTCCCCCCAACACTCATGCCTGCGAGTAACTTTACACAGGAGAACAGCCCCCTGGTGCCTGCGGAAGCAGCAGCAGAGTCTTGCAGCATGACACCTGTGTGGTCTTATGCACTGTCTCATTAAAACATCTCGGGGTGTGTGTGTGTGAGAGAGAGAGAGAGAGTATTTCTATGTGTGTGAGAGAGAGTGTATTCTCTCTGTGTGTGTGTGTGTGTGTGAGAGAGAGAGAGAATATTTCTCTTTGTGTGTGTATATTTCTGTGTGTGTGTATCTCCCTGTGTGTGTGAGAGACAGAGTGTATGTGTGTGTGTGTGTGAGAGAGAGAGAGAGAGAATATTTCTCTTTGTGTGTGTGTATTTCTGTGTGTGTGTATCTCCCTGTGTGTGTGAGAGACAGAGTGTATGTGTGTGTGTGTGAGAGACAGAGTGTATTTCTGTATGTGTATTTCTGTGTGTGGCTCTTTGTGTATGTATTTTTTTGTGTGTGTATTTCCGTGTGTGTGTGAGAGAGAGAGAGAGAGAATTTCTGTGTGTGTACTTCTCTGTGTGTGTATTTCTGTGTGTGTGTATTTCTCTGTGTGTGTGTGTGTATTTCTGTGTGTGTGCTGGTGTATTTCTCTGTGTGTTTAGTTGTGTCAGGCCTGACTACTCCCTGGTAACGCTGCGCTGGATGTTTGCTTTTCAGAGTGCAGGGAATTCTCATTTCCCACAGCCTTTAGAAAAGAAGCCATGAGCTAACCCATTTCCTGGTTATGAAATGTCTAAGCACCCCTGTGCCTGCCCCTGCCCGGGCCCTAAGCGCCGCAGCACACACAGACTAGGGGACAGCAGGGGGACTGCAGGGGATGGTTTTTATTTGACTGTTTGGCCAATGTTATTTCCCTGCAGGGAGCTGTGCCGGGCAGGTGCAGGCTGTCGTCCTCCCATGGGTCCCTCCTTGCAGACGATTTAGTAGCACTTGTGGGTCACCACACGGACCAGCTTTCACCAGGCTGCCTGGCACACAGGAGCTAACACCATCAGGGTGATGATGAGGAGTCAGCCGGGAGCTGGAAGGGAGAAAGCTGAAAATACCCCCCCCCCCCCCGCCTTTAAATCCCTCTCTGTCTCCTTGACTTCGCCCTCCCTCCCAGGCAGGGAAAGGCAAAAATCACACAAGGGCTCAAGCACCTTCTAGATTTGTTCAGGAAGGTGGTGACTCCCCCTGCCCCAGAGCCAGCACAAGAATTAGCCTCTAGTTATCCAAGTATTCGGTGGATGCTGGCAATGGTTTTCTCACAGCCCTGGGGTCTGCCATCACCCTTCCTGTGGGGCGCTCACCGGGATCCTGAAATTCCTCAGTTCCCCTTAGCTCTCTGCCTCGGATCCCACTCATTTCTCCTTTGGGGCCTCTGCTGTCCTTCCCTCTCCAGTGCCAGCTGCGTGAGTCCCTCTTTGATTCTTCCTTCGCCAGCACTGGCTTTCATTTTTCATCCCCCTCCTCTTTCGCCGCACTGGCATTTAACCACCTCCTGGCCCTTGATCTCACCTATCCCTTCCTCTCCTGCCGCCTTTCCTCCTCCACTCATGATTTCTCCCACTCGTTCAACTCCCTCCACCAGCCTTGCCATGCTGCAGGTTCTTACAGTCAGCCTGTCGGCACCCCTGTCCCCACAGATTCCTTCTGCATCCCCGGGCACTGCCCCTGACCCCTTTCATGGGTGGCACGGCAGCCTGTCTTTGGAAGTTCCCCTGAGCCATCTCTCATGGTTTCACTGTTCATCCCGCATTGGCATAGATACGGGAACTGAGCACCTTTGTGCCGGCTGGCGGTAGGGCTGGAGCAGTTCCTGAAGGAAGTCAAAAACCTCTGGGCCTAGGGGTAGATGTTGAGTGGCCTAGGTGGGGAGACATGAGCAGAGACAGGCCCATGGTTAAGCACCGTCCCTGCAGAAACGGCTGCTTCTCCAGAGAAGGAGGCAGCTGGGCGGTGTCGGTGGGAACTGAACATTGAACTGGTGGGAAATCCAGGCCTGGGCATCTGAATGACTTGCCCAGGATTCCGCAACAGAACTTGAGGACTCTCTCCGGAGCCCCAGACTGGTGCATTATCAGGACCTGAGAACGGGAACCTGGATCTGTCTGGGGAGTCAGCGGGCACGTGAGGTGCAGGGGCTGTGTGTTTGTGTCAGTCTGTGTTGCTAATGGCATAGTAAGTTAGTCACTTAAGGCAGCGGCACAATAGGCCTCCTCCAAGCCACATTTCTTAACCCTCTCCTGCCTGTAAGGCAGGTCAGAATCCTTCACCCCTCTGTACTATTGGGGAAACTGAGGCACAGAGCAGGGACGGGAGTTGCACAAGTCCACAGTGGGAGAGTGTGTCAGAGTTGGAATTGGAACTCGGGAGAGCCTGCACTACAGGCCAGAGCCAGGAACTGGAACCAGATGTAGTCTGAATCCCAAAATGCACCTGTGACCTAACCTTCTTCTGTAGCCCTTTGCGGGGAAGCGTGTGTGCAGATATCCTCGGGCAGGGCACCAACTGTACTTCCGAACCCCGGGGCGGCGAGCTGTGGCAATTAACATCACCCCTCCCACCCCCACATATGCTGGAGGGAACGGGCAGGGGTCTTTCAACTGGCCCCTTAGTAACTGGTCTCGTGGCTGGGGGGAAGCAATAGAGACCTCAATTACGGTGAGGCTTTTGAAACACTCTTACATGACTTTCTCCTACGCCAGCTAGGGCTGTGCGGTCACATGGCATTACTGTATGGTGGGTGCACAACCCATTGGATACTGTACTCAAAGAATTGTTGTCACTGCTTCGTTATCCAGCTGGGAGGGCGTATCCAGTGAGGTCCTGCCAGGGTCAGTCGTGGATCCGGTGCTGTTCCACATTTCATAAATGACTTGGCTAAGAGAGTGGAGAGCGCAGCACAGACACCGGGGCAGGCCGGGCTCTGCAGCTGCCCTGCCCCAGGAGCTCGCAGCCCTGCCACCCAGAGCATTACACCAGCGGTGGAGTGAGTGAGCTGAGGCTGCGAGGGAGAGGAGGCAGCAGGGGAGGGGCCGGGGGTGAGCCTCCCGGGGCAGGAGCTCAGGGGTCAGTCAGGAGGGTCCTGCAGGTCGGATGTGGCCCAAGTAGGGTGACCAGATGACACGAACAAAATATCGGGACACATTGGGGGGCAGGTCTGGAGAGCTGCCAAAACAACAACAACAAAAAAGCCGAGCTGGAGCTCCACCAAAGCAAAAAAAAAAAAAAAAAAAGCCCCAAGCCAGAATATCAGGACAAATGGTGTCCCGGCCACACATCTGTTGGGACGCAGGACAAATGACTGAATATCGTGATGATCTCGATTTTATTGGGACGTCTGGTCACCCTAGACCCATGGGCTGTAGTTTACCCACCTCTGGGCTAGGTGGTCGTTCTGCTGAAAATGATCTGGGGCTATAGTGGATCACAAATTAAACGAGTTAACAGCGTGATGCTGTTGCGAAAAAGGCAAATCTCATTCTGGGGTGGATTAACAAGAGTGTTGCCTGTAGGCCAAGGCAGATAATTGGGAGGCTTCGGCTGCATGCTGTGTCCTACTGTGGGCCCCACGCTTTAGAGAAAATGGGGACCATTGGAGAGAGTCCAGAGGAGAGCAACAAAACTGCTCAGAAGTTTGGAAAACCTGACCCATGCGGAAAGGTTGAAAGAACTGGCCCTGTTTAGCTTGGAAAAGAGAGGGCTGAGGGGGGACAGGATAACAGTTTTCAGCTTGTTCTAAAGGGGACCGATCTCTGTGGCCGCTGAAGGCAGGAGTAGAGCGGTCCTGTCACCTCCCGTGACTTGCATGTTATGCCTCTGTCAGTGCAACCTAACATTGCATTTGCTTTGTTTGCAGCAGCATCGCATTGCTGGCTCCTGTTGACATTGTGATCCACCCCGACTCCCAGATCCTTCTCAGCAGCGCTGCTGCCAGCGCCCCTAATGAGGAGCATGTTAATTATGTGTATTACATTGGCTACTAGGGCCCACAGCCAAGAGCAGGGCTGAGCCAGCCCCTGTCCAGAGGTAGAGCAAGGCCTTATCTGCACTAGAAAGCCTTTGCCAGTAGAGCCCCCCTGGTCTGGCTGCATCGGCAACCCCCCCAATAGAGACACAGCTTATACCGGCCAAAGAAAACCTTAGCCAGCATTGCTTGTGCCACTTCCCCACACAAAACAAGCTACCCCAGGGGAAAGCGCTCTTTCACCAGCCTCAATGTGTCTACAACTCTGTTGGTTGGAGCACGATTCTTTTGCTCGTCTAACTGACACAGACCAGGCCGGGCAACGGCCCCTGCTCCAAGGAGCTTGACCTCTAGCTAGGCGGGACCAGGAGGGGGAGAAAAGATGCACAATTTGCAGAGGAAGCTCTAAGGCCCAGCGAGATGAAATGGGCTGCCCAAGGTCCTGGTTAGAGCTGAGGCCAGGCCAGCACCTTCCCCCATGAGTGCAGCCTTCCGCTCTGTGCCAACGACCATTCTGACTGGGAGCACCCTGTGTTCCCTCAGTCCTGCGTTCCTGCTTCGCGGGTAAGGCTGGAAGGGATTGGTAAGAGCAGGGAAACTGAGGCAGATGCCAGACTTGTGTGGCATGTAGGGGAACTGGACATCCCTCAAAACGCAGACCAGCTGTGAGGTGTGAAGCAGGGGTGCTGGACTGGGGTTGCTGAGTCTCTTCATTTTATTGCCCAGTTTGTTGATTTTTGGTGTTTTTCTTCAAGCCCCAGCTCCCAGCATCATTTTGGGCGATGGGGACGGGAGGTATTGAACATTTCAAATTTTATTTAAAAGAAAAATGAGAAATTCCCAGCCTGGCCCTGTTACAGAGAAAATCTGGAGACCGCCAAGCCCCTGAAGGCAAAGGGAAAGAATCCAAAAGAGATTTTTAAAATCTTGTGATTTCGAAGCCAATCCTGTAACTTTGGAGGGCCTGACTCGTGATTCTGGCATGTCAGTGCCAGGTCTGTCTCTCAGCCTGGTCAGTGGGAAGTGGGGGAGGGGAGCATTTGTCATAAACTGCCCAAGCGGAAGTCCTTTGGCTGTTTGCCTTCCAGCTCTGTGATTCAGAGGGAGAGACTGTCCCGTTTGCTGCAACCCCCGTATGTCCCTCCAGTCGTATTCAGGGGCTGTAAAATCCCCAGCCCTACCCAGGGACAGCCAGGCCTCCTGCCACCTCCAGTGCAGAAGGAGGTTAGAGTCAGGGGCTGCTATAGCCACTCTGGGCTGCACAGCTGCTCAGAGACCCCCCGGCGAGGGCTGGCGTAATGTAGAACTCCCTGGAGGGCCTTAGATATTCCAGATGAGGGATCACCTCAGTCTATTACCACCTCGGAGTCCCATGGGCACAACGGTGGCTGAAAGCCAGGCACAACCCACAATCCCAGCCGTCAATTTCCCGGCAGAGAGGCCCATTGGGATCATCTGGCCCACAGTTCCCTATTGGAGGGAATGGCGTCTGTATTCATGTGGGGGTTAGTCCTTATGTTTAGCACCCGAAAGGTGCAGGACACCGTGCACCGGTAAAGGAAGCAGCCATCCCACGGGGACAGCCCACCCTGTGCTGGTGCACCTCAGCGCAGGGCAGAGCCCTGAAGGTCCGAACCTGTGGATGCAGACACAGCTGTGTAACGTGACACATGTGCCTGGCACCGGCTCTCACCAGGAGGTGGTTTCATAGTGTCGCAGGGCTTACGGCCAGACGGGACCAGGAGATCACCCTGCACACATAGAGAATTCCACCATTACTTCTCTACTGAGCCCAGTGACTTGGGCTAGATTAAAGCATTTCAGACCCTCACTGTAGTGTGCCCCAAACAGAGAACAGGATGGACCAAGGAACCCCCCAATGCCCGAGGCCTCCTATAATGGCAGTGAATTGATTGGATGAGCGATACTGAGATGATCTCAGCAGGTCACCCTGTTCCCCAGGCCTTTGGCAAAAATCTCTTCCCCAAGGTCCCTGCCAAAATGACCTAGGTGAAAATTCCTTCTTGACCCCAAATCTGGCATCAGTTGGCCCCTGAGCAGATGAGCCAGACCCACCAGCCAGGCATCTAGAAAGGATTTTCCAGGCCACCTCAGATCACTGGTCCACCCCGTCCAGCTGTGGCTGATCTCTGATGCTTCAGAGATGGGAATCTCCCCCCGAAATGTATCTGGCAAACAGAGTATGGGGGAAGGGGAGAAGACTCCTTCCTGACCTCTTCAGGTGACAGGCTGAAACCCTGAAGCATGAGAATTATAGTCATTGTCTTAGTGCAGAGCTGCAAGTGTTATCAGTTGTTGAGGGAAATGCAAACCATCCTGTTTTCCCCGTGGCCCAGGGAGGGAGGGAACGAATCAGGGACTCACACATCCACAGCCTTCAAGACCAGGTGCCCAGATCTAATTGTGAGTGGATGTGTTTGCTGGCTTGGAATCCAAAGAGGCAAAGGAACAGACAAAGGGCGAGGAACTGGGAATGGTACATGAGGGTCGACTGGATAAATCTAGAAATGGACGTTTTTTAAGAAGTTACAGGTGACTAGAGCTGTCCAGAGAGCGACAACTCCATTTTACAGCCAGTTCAGAGGTTTCTGGTATGACAACGTAATAGCTGGAATGCCAGGAAATCCCAGAAGCAGCACTCTTTAGAGAACAAGAAAGACAAACCAGCAACTGAGCTAAACTCTTTCCCATTTATAAAATCTCCCAGCCTCCATCCCCCAGGATCCCGCACCATGAGCACAGACACACGGACCATGAGCAACTGCAGTGGACGGGTTTTATTCGACTGTTACAGCCATTGGTACCCAAAGGGCATTTCCACGCACACGGGTGCGCCTGGAAAGGAGCAGGGTCCCTGCCAAGGGCTCAGCGGTACTTGTACGAGAGTGCGTGGGCCACCACGCGCACCAGCTTCTGCCAGGCAGCCTGGCAGGCAGGGGTGAACTCCCTCTTGAAGTGGGTGGCCAGGACGATGATGAGGATGTCACCCAGGAGCTGCAGGGGAGAAAGAGGAAAATCTTGCCCTGGTCAGTGGGGTTCTGAACCCCTCCACTTCTCTCTAGCCACTAAGGGCTGCTGCTCAGCGACCATGGTGGTCAGGGAAGGATATAGGGAGATACATGGTGGGGGGCGCGAGAGAGAGAGAGGGTGGTGGATTGATGAAAGGGTGATGGAGTTTCGGGCTCTGAGATTTTATCTGCAATGGCACTGCCAGAAAACTTTCTCCCCAACCCAGAACTTGTTTCATCCATGTGTTCTGCTCTCTTTGCCTCCCCTAGCTCCTGCTCTCTCCCTTCTGTGTCTTTCTGACCTTAACTCCTAGCGTCTTCTCCTCTATTCCTGTGGGGTGACCCCCCTCCCAGCCCCCCAAACCCCTGATTGCAGGGCCAGGCCAGCACAAGGCCTATATGCTACTTAAATCCTCACAATAGGGCTTGAGTGGGACCTACGGGGTGTGCCCTGCAGCAGGGGAATGTCACTCTGACCAGCTCTCTCCTCCCTGGCTCGGACCCCTTTCCTCTTCCACAAAACCTTCCCCTCTTCTGGCCCCCACCCCTTGCCATCCTTCCCCTTGCTCCTACCACCTCCCTCCGGTCCCCGTTGCTCCCCTGACCCCTCCACCCCTTGCCCTCTATGCTGTATCCATCTGTCGCTGGCGTCTTTCCACCTTTCTAATGTCACCTGGTGATCTCCCCTCTCTAGCGCCTCTCTAGCTTCGCTCCTGGCCTGCCCCGTGGTTTCCTCCTGCTGGCCCTTAGCACCTTCCCTCCTCCCTCCCATCAGCCCTCTGCCCAAAGGGGTGGGAAGGGGGGTTGTGCACACAGTGCTGTGGGGCTGGGATCATCATGGGGGAGCAGCACTTTCACTTCCTGGACATCCCACTTAGCACCCACCAAAGGGGCTGGTCCGTCCGAGGGTACCCTTCTCCCCACAGATCCCTCCCCCTAGCCCCCCCATTCACTTCCCTTGGACTACACCCATATCACGCCTCTCTCCCCTCTTCACAGCACGCCACTCCCTCTCTGCATCCCTCCTGACACTGGATCCTGGGCCCAGGCGGTCTCAGCAGATTTCCACCTGCATTACTGGATCCTGCCATCTTCAGAATTATACAGCGTCACTTTCTCTCTCTCACCTGTGGCCCAGTGCCCCTTTGGGAGCTTGCTCACTGGTGGCCTCCTCCATGCCCCAAAGGGAGAACCCCACTCAGCCCTGCCCTATCCTGGGGGATCGAAGAGGGGGACCCAGAGCCCGACTCACCCGGAAGTTCTCGGGATCCACGTGCAGCTTGTTGCAGTGCAGCTCGCTCAGTTTGGCGTACGTGGCCTTGATGTTGTCCAGGTTCTTCACAGCGTCCCCAAAGGAGGTCAGCACCTTCTTGCCGTGGGCACGGACCTTGGGGTTGCCAATGATGGCGGTGGGGCTGGAGAGGTTCCCAAAGGCAGAGAAAAACCTCTGGGTCCAGGGGTAGACGATCAGCAGCCTAGAGAGAGGGAGACAGGAGCAGAGACAGACACAGGGTTACTGCAGCCTCCCTGCAAAAGCAGCAGGTTTGCCAGCCTGGGAAGGGAGGGGACAGTGGGGCAGATGCCATGGGGCTTGGCCTACCTGGCCAGGGCTTCGCCACCGCATTCCTCCACGTTGACCTTGCCCCACAGGCTGGTAATGAGCTGCTTCTCTTCGGCTGTCCAGTGCACCATGGTGACGAGCGAGGGGTCCTTTGCAGATGCAGTTGAAGGAGAAAACTTTTGCTGAGGGGCAGACCCCCAGCGGGGCCTTTATCCTCCAGCCTCTGCTCCTCCCCCTCTCTGTGGACATGGTCATTGGTCAGCCCTGGGGTGGGGTCTGCGCTGGCTGGGGAGAGGCCACTCTGTGTGCGGGGAGGGATCTGCTGAGTCTGGGTCCCAGGGCTAGCTCAATGGACACACTAAATTCAAGCTGTGTGACTCTCCTGCCTTCAGCACACATGCCCACCCGCACCCTTGGGCCCTGTCCACAGGGGGATATTGACCCCTGCAGACAGTGCCAGACAGGACCTGTAAATTGGGGGCAAAGTCGCCCCTGCCCAGAGGGGTGACCCAAACCCCACACACCTCTGAAGTGCCGCTCAAAAGGGCCCAGTGAAGGACCTGGCCCTAGGTGCATTAGGGCAAATCCCAGGGGGCCAGCACTGACCCTGTGGAAAGTCTGCGGGTGGGTATTGTACATGGGATGCTGCTGGCAGGGAGTTGGCTAAGGGATGCGTTCGCCCCTGGAGCAGGTTTCACGGGGTTGATTATCAGAGGGGCAGCCGTGTTAGTCTGGACCTGTAAAAGCAGCAAAGAGTCCTGTGGCACCTTATAGACTAACAGACGTATTGGAGCATGAGCTTTCGTGGGTGAATACCCACTTCATGCTCCAATACATCTGTTAGTCTATAAGGTGCTACAGGACTCTTTGTTGCTTTTAAGGAGTTGATTGTGTGCCATACTAGCAGCACACACATGTGACTGGCCCTGATCCTCTGGCAGAGAGAAAGGCCTGGTGTCGGCTCCCCTGCAGGGTCAATGGGTGCTGGTGACATCAATGGCGAAGTGCCTGTTCACACCAGCAGAGAATCTGGCCCATTGACAGTTTCCAATACAGGGCTGGGGTCTCCATTCCCTTACACCATGTGTAGTGAGAATGGGGCACAAAATCCAGACAGACCAGCGTGATCACATTTTGCACACATGGGACAAAGGTGCAAGTGACGGCCCAGGGGAGGAGAGGGTCAGGCCCATGATTTTGAGTGGTACAATGTATTTTTAGGGGAGAGTGAAAATTTCAGGTGGCCTTCTGCTGCCAGGCTGATTCCCAGGGTGTTTGTGGTGTTTCTCCGGCTTTATCCCAGAGTCAACGAGTGCTGAATATGGTGCCCAGTGAAGACCTCAGGATCTGGCTCTTCATAGAGGTATTTTGGGGGCTACATTTAAAAACACTGGCCCAGACCCTCCTCTGGCACAAATTGACCTAGCTCCACTGAGCTCAGCAGAGCTGCTGAGACTGGAACCTATTTCACCTGGTGTCTGACTTACATTCCTAACAAAGAGGCTGGCACAGGGACCCCTCCATTTTATTTGGGCCCCATGAGCCGGCTCAAGAGGCCCCTTTCAGAGAACAGCTCAGCCCCGTCCCATTGGGCTGATAACTCGCTAGGAGCCGCGGCTGCACATTGCAGATAAATCTACCAAACCGCTGGCCAGAGCTTGCTGGAGTTTTCCAGCTCTGAGGTACACACACTCCTAACCCTCTAAATGGGCCTGCAGGCTTCAGAGGACTATGTTTTTTATAAGACCTGGGAGACAGAGAGTTAAATCATATATAGGCACTTCTCAGCACAACCCCGGACATACACCCCCCTCACCCCGCACCCTCTAAAAGAACTCTAGACTACACCCTGGGCAATGCACTGTGAGAGCCCATCCTTGGCTGGCCATAGGGACCAGACAGCATGACCGGGGGTTTCCATTTGTTATTTCTAGCATCCTGTGATTGCTGCCAGCTCCAACTGAAATCAAAGATCAGCCCAGACATTTGAATCTATTGTTTATTAGACATTTTCCTAACCTGAATTTGAGCTGTCACAGCACTTTAAAGGGCTTCATATCACCCCTCCCCCCCAAAGCTGAATGTTAAAAGCTGCCAGGTAACAGCGTTTTCTCCTGCCTTTGGGTTTAAAAGTTCTAGGAGGGATATGAGGTGAGGGAGACAGAGGGGCGTTTAGGTTCGAATCAGGGCAGAAATGCCCTTTCTGCTCCCAGGCATTTGCTTCTCCCATACACACACAAAGGAGATCAGTAACCATAATAATTGCTCTTATTACTGTCGCAGTGAATCTCTGCAGTGCCCCCAAAACATGCCAGGCAAAGCCACGGCTCCTGTCCTGTCGTGCGCAGAGCCTGAGCTCCAGAGCCCAAGATTCGCTCCAGGAGGGGTCTGGTTCAGTTCTGGGACTGGGGACTCTGTTCAGCGTTCAAACCGCGGTCAGACAAGAACCTGGCTGGTAGCCAAGAGGCTCAGGGCTCCGGGAGGTCTTAGCCTGCTGACCTTTGAAAGCTGGGAGGGGCAGATGGGGCAGATCAGTCCATGATCACCCTGCTCGATACGTTCCCCTGACACCCTGGTACGGGCCACCGTTGGAGACAGGCTTCTGAGCTAGATGGACCCTGGTCTGACTCAGTGTGGCAGCTCTTATGCTCTTAAAATGCAGCAAGGGAGGGGCGTGAGGGGGAAGGGAAGGATGAGGGGCAGCTGTAACATCCTCCAGTTGCTCAGTAAGGCTCTGGTCTATATTGCTGGGTTGGTAACGTGACCATTCCTCCCCTCCCCATCTCATGAGCCAGGTGACATTCCGGAGGGGACCTTGGCAAACAGGGCTGGGGAGAGAACTGCACAAGCACCAGGGACCTACACACACACATTTCTCCCCACCCCTAATGCTCACAGCCTGTGGCTACCGCCATTAGCCATGTCTGCAGGATGGCCTGACTGGGCCCCGTGCTGGCCTTGGCGGAGGAAGGCACATGCTGGAAGGTAATAACACACTTAAATGCTTTCCTGAATCGGGGCACCTGTGAGTTGCTGGGTGCCCGGTAGAGATGGGAGCAGAGGGCACCTGCAGGGTCCAGCTGCTTGGCTCAGTGATACATGTGCAGCCTCGCTGACAATTTCCTTCCAAGGGTGCCTAGAGCCGGGCTGATTGTAGCTTGTTCATGGCTGTCTCTGGAGGAAATTCACCTGTGTGCGGAGACCTGGCTATACCTCCATAGCTACATAAGGCCTCTGTCCCTCTACGGGCTCCTTAACCTCTTAACAGAGTGACACTGGTAATGCTGGGATAATCCAGGGGGGAACCAGCAGGTCATGTCACAGCCATGTATAGCTGTGTATATAGCCAGAGTAGACTCACATCAAATCTGCTGTCCACTCTCACCGCCAGGGCTCTGCGGCTCTGTCTAGACCAGCGCTCATGTCCTGTTCTCATTCAGTTGCCAGGTAATCCGAGCTAACCAGCACGACTAGAAGTGCTAGGCGTCTCCACACTCTGCGTGACCCGCACACCTCTGGGTGTGGTGTTCTCCCAGCCAGTGGCACCGAGACCACTAGCGAGAGATTAACGAGTGTGCTCCACTGCCTAGCTAACAAGTCGCTGGCTTTTAGCTCATGCCATAGAGGCCCATGCACAAAGCTCCAGAGGTCCCAGGTTCAATCCCCCCTGCCAAAGACCAAGGTCTGTCCGTGTTACATCTGCATGTGGTTGTTCCAGGACTCAGCTGTAGCTCACCCTGGGCTGCAGTCCTGTGCCCTGGCTTCATAGCAGAGCCCTGCAAAATGTGTGCAATGGAGCCTGCTGCTGGTCCCACACCAGTCTGCTCCAGTACAGAATAACACAACTGGAGAAGCAACAGGCAACACCGAACAATCACAATTTCAATTAATTTTCTGCTGCCAAGGCGTTTTCTTTTTAGTTACTAACTTGTGCCATTACAAAGAAGTGGCATTGTTCAGGGTGCAGTTTATATTGTTGGGAGGGGGGGATTACAGGGAAGGGGGACAGACAGAAAAGTGAAAGGCCTGTGGCAGAGTTAGAGCTGAATTGGATCTGCCTTACAGCAAGTGTGCAGAGAGGTTTCGTTCTCAACCATTGCCCCAAGCCCGCTGTTCTCTCCACTAGGCTGATCACACCGTATTTTTTGCTCAGCAATAAGGCAGGAGGAAGTATAATGTTTGCAGTTAAAGTTCAAAACACATGGGACTCAATGTAACTCTCAGTTCCAGCCCCCTGTAGGCAGCTGGGCTGCAGAGGTGCCACTGAGAGCAGAACACAGCCCACAATTGTCGGTACCGACGCACGGCACGGGAGCGACATTCTTTGAGCACAAAGTCTGACTTGTCATGTGATGCTTTTTCCTTGTTCTTCAAAGCGCCAGGCCAGCCCCGTGCTGTCACTGAAGCCCAGAGAGTGCTGAGGACTTTACTAATCCCACGTCAGAGACATTTGCTTGGCTGTTTTCACCCCAGGGGATACCAGAGCTATGAAACTGCCACTGTCCTTAATAACCAATGGGCCGAACAGACACCAATGAATCCTCAGAAGAGCAATGTGCAGGCCCCATCCTGCACCCTCCTACCTACCACTGAAGGCAACAGAAGCCCTGGGTTGCTTCTATTTAGGTATCTAACTTCAGGCACTCAACTTGGACAACTGTGGCCTGAGCCCCTATTCAGCCACCTAAACACATGGCTTGATTTTCACCTACAGCTCCCACTGACTATGAACCCGGGGCCCCCACGAGAAACACCTACGGAAGCTCTGACTTGACCGCATGTGTGAATTCCTGGGCCACAGGGGCTCCCCAGGCTGTGCTCAGACCTAACTCAAATTCCCTTCAACGTGTCAAACACCTGACTAGGCTGAGAACTGATCCCTCGGCAAGTTTAAATAAA
Source organism: Gopherus flavomarginatus (assembly GCF_025201925.1). Classification (NCBI taxonomy): domain Eukaryota; kingdom Metazoa; phylum Chordata; order Testudines; family Testudinidae; genus Gopherus; species Gopherus flavomarginatus. The sequence continues at coordinate 373,832,815 of NC_066617.1, read as the reverse complement.
GAGCCGGACGTGCTCTCGGGGGTAGCTTTTGGGTTTAATAAATGAAGCCACTTTTGTGTTACCCGTGGGGCTGATTTCCGCCTGCCTGGCACCTTGTGTCGGCATTTCCACCTACGCAAAGGGTGTAAAAAGCCTTTACTCTTCAGCTAGGACAGCGTTTTGCATTCTGCACAAGCGGGAATGATGAGACAAGGTACAAGTAGGGGGCACAGGCCTGTGGGATTCCACCAGCGATCTCATCTTTGGGCTGAGAACCAGCAGAACTAAATGTCCGCTGAATTGTTTGTTTTTTTTCTTCAGTGCTTGGAAATCTACTAAAACTAGCTCAGGCCAAGCTCTGAGCTGTCCTGGGGACCAACTGGCTAAGCAGCAGTTCTGCAGAAAAAGACCAGGAGATTACAGTGGACAAGAAGCTGGATATGAGTCAGCAGTGTGCTCGCATTGCCAAGAAGGCTAATGGCATATTGGGTTGTATTACTAGGAGCATTGCCAGCAGATCGAGAGACTTGATCATTCCCCTCTATTCGGCATTGGTGAGGCCACGCCTGGAGTACTGTGTCCAGTTTTGATCCTCCTACTACAGAAGGGATGTGGACAAATTGGAGAGAGTCCAGCGGAGGGCAACAAAAATGATCAGGGGCTGGGGCACATGACTTATGAGGAGAGGCTGATGGAATTGGGCTTGTTTATTCTGCAGAAGAGAAGAATGAGGGGGGATGGAGCTTGTCTGTTCTCCGTGGTGACAGATGACAGGACAAGGAGCAATGGTCTCAAGTTGCAGTGGGGGAGGTCTAGGTTGGATATTAGGAAACACTATTTCACTAGGAGGTTGGCGAAGCACTGGAATGGGTTACCTAGGGAGGTGGTGGAATCTCCTTCCTTAGAGGTTTTTAAGGTCAGGCTTGACAAAGCCCTGGCTGGGATGATTTAGTTAGGGTTGGTTTTGCTTTGAGCAGGGGATTGGATTAAATACCTCCTGAGGTCTCTTCCAGCCCTAATATTCGAGGATTCGATGATTCTAAGATGACAAAATGCTTGGAACCCAGACAGGATTTTCCTTCTCTAACATGTCTGAGGAAAGGCTTCTTCTTTTCAGCATGGTGCAGCTATATCGGGCCAGATTCTCAGCTGGTTCAACTTACCCCATATCCCTCCTGCCCCGTTTGTCATTGCCATGTCTGTGGCATACAGCAAAGCAGCCTCCTTTCAGCCTGACTTTAGCAACACAGACAAACTATCAGCTGCAAAGAGCCCTGGAACACGCCCTGAAGTCTTGGCCATGGGGTGCACTTTCTCCTGGCTGCCTCCCTATCTCCCTGGAGCAGCTCGACAGGGCTACACACCCAGAGAGTGCGAACCCCATTCCGCCCTAACTGGCTGCTTCGATAAAGGTGCCGGGACAAGATGCACGACAGCCCTCGGAGATACTCCATGGCGCAGCCTGTTTGTTTGCTCGGGGGCTTCACAAGCCAGCAGAGCTCAGCTTCGCCTGCAGACAGGCTACCCACTGCAGGCTGGGGCCATTTCCTGGGGGTCCTACTTCCTTGATTCCAGCTGTATTACATCAGTCTAGATATGGGGTGGCACAGGGGGAAAAGGAGTCCTGTTATTTCCCTGGTCTCTGGATTCTTCAGACACAGCAAGTCCTGCATCTTGGCAGGGGCTTAGACTAGGGGACCCCTGTGGTCCCTTCTGGCCCTGTGGCTCTATGGTTCTAGTCTGTTGGTGGTGAATGGAGGGCAGATGGACAAGGCTAGACAGGTAGGCTCGAAGGGGCTCGTTCACCATGGCCTTGCAGCACTGACACCAGTGAAAGGTGAGGGTACGACATTACCAGATGAGAAGGACTGGGTCTGAGGCTCATTTACCCCGAGGTCCCTTTTCACTGGTGATGTCCAGACACGTCCATATTAGAGACCCTAAAGGCAGAGCAGCATAAAGGGGCCATGATGTAAGTGAGCACCAGGGCTCTGGGACTTGGCACTCACTTTGCACAGGTGCACCAGGAGCACATGATGGAGAAGGCAGACTGAATCCCAGCCCGGCTTCCCTGTGGGAGAGTCTAGCACCCTTTATCAGATGCAGAGCTCCCAGGCACTGAGCAATGCCCCATAATTGCGGGCTGCCTGCTCTGGGCACTTTCCCATGAACCAGGAGCTTAAATCTTTTCCTGAGCAGTGTCCTTCGGCCCTACCATGAGCTGCCCTTTGCTCGATAAAGCCACCTTTCCCCACAGCAGGCTGAGCTGTGTCCACCAGTGGGACGGGTTCTATCCTGGGAGGCTGAGGAAGCTGCAGTGCTGAGTCTGGGGAGGGCTTTGGGGTTGGTTTCTGGGATCCTGGGCACCTAACAAGGGGCGCAATATGATTGGGTGCTATAACACTCAGCATTGCAACAGATAAGTACCTCTGTGAATCTAGGCCACATACCTTCACGCTTCAGAGCACCAGCCCACGTCTAACCCCTGGGGGCCAGGAATCATTTCCTTTTCAGGTAGCCAGCCCATAATTCCCTACTGCAGGATTGTTGGCTACTGCTCTGGAGCAGCTGGCTCTGGCACCCGTCAGAAACAGGGTGTGGGGTAAAAGGGCCCCTGGTCTCACCCGGTTTGGTGATTCCTAGGTGGCTATGTATAACTGCTGCCGATGCCCTCTGGGAGATTGGGTCCAAAGCCGCTGTCACTGACACTGCTGTCAATCCAGAGTAACATCAAGAGAGAGCAGTGGAGTTACTCTGGATCAGCCCCAGTGGAAATGAGAACTAGCGTTTCCTCCTAATCTCTAAACACAAACATTAACTGCACTGACCCAATTTCCATCAATGCTCTGAAAGGCTGCATCTGGCCTTTTGTGTTTGGAGTTTCTCAGAAGGCAAAGGGTAAACCCAATTCCCTGCCTGTGTGACCCTGGTTCATTGCTAATTGAATTGTCTGACCATGGATTGTATCTGCGATGATCTCTTTGTTTAATCTGCTCCTGAATACAGCTTCTTTGCAGAAGGAAGCCCTGACTGATTAAGGAAACTCTGCAATCCACCGAACAGGCATTTGAGAGTGGTGTCTGGCCTTGAAACGCACATCACACCGACTGGGAGTCCCAGGGTCTCATCCTGATAGCATTCGGAATATCCTTGTCCAACTCTCAGGTTTTCTAAACTCCGGGTGTAGGCCTTCACATGAAATCTTCATAACCTCTGGGGCTAGATCCCCTGGACAGGCTAAGCTGCACCTCCAGAAGGTCTGATACAGACTGGGGACCAACTGGCTAAGCAGCAGTTCTGCAGAAAAGGATCTGGGGATTACAGTGGACAAGAAGCTGGATATGAGTCAGCAGTGTGCCCTTGTTGCCAAGAAGGCTAACAGCATATTGGGCTGTGTTAGTAGGAGCATTGCTAGCAGATCGAGGGACATGATCATTCTCCTCTATTTGGCACCTGGAGTATTATGTCCAGTTTTGGTCCCCTCGCTACAGAAGGGATATGGACAAATTGGAGAGAGTCCAGCGGAGGGCAACAAAAATGATTAGAGGCCTGGGGCACATGACTTACAAGAGGAGGCTGAGGGAACTGGGGTTATTTAGTCTGCAGAAGACAAAAGTGAGGGGGGATTTGATAGCAGCCTTCAAATATCTGAAAGGGGAGTTCCAAAGAGGATGGAGCTCGGCTGTTCTCAGTGGTGGCAGATGACAGAACAAGGAGCAATGGTCTCTAGTTGCAGTGGGGGGGGTCTAGATTGGATATTAGGAAACACTATTTTACTAGGAGGGTGATGAAGCACTGGAATGGGATCCCTAGGGAAGTGGTAGAATCTCCTTCTTTAGAGGTTTTTAAGGCCTGACTTGACAAAGCCCTGTCTGGGATGATTTAGTTGGTGTTGATCCTGCTTTGAGCAGGGGGTTGGACTAGATACCTCCTGAGGTCTCTTTCAGACCTAATATTCTATGATTCTGTGATGGATGGGAGATTTTAGCCATCTGTGTTGTCTCTAGATCTTGGGTGAAACTGGGGAATGGCCTGAAGGTTGCTCGCTTTTATACCCAGCTGCCCACGGCCCCAAAGGATAGTTCTGACTGCTGGGAAGAGCTAGATCCCAGAAGGTCCCCTTTCTCCCCAGAACCCACACTATGCGAATCTCTGTGTCCCCACTTAAGCTGAGGTTGGGCACAGAATCTGGCCCACAGACTCCATCCTGCATAAAGCCAGATGGTCACCTTGTCCTGAGACTTTGAGAAAGAGACCGGGAGAGAATGTCACTCTGGAGCTAATGCCTCTGGCTGAGGAGACTCAGTTTGGACCGTTCCAGTGATGCCCACGACTCACTCCTCCTTCTGCACTGGGATATTTTATTTATTCCTGCTCTTTGTTTGCAAGAGGTTGGGCTGGAGGCACGCTGGCTCCACTTTCCCCAGCCACTCTGCCCAGCGCAGCGTGTCGGTGCAGCGTGCCATGACTTTGCAAACGCTGGCTCCCCGATCTGCTGAGTCATGCCCTCCCCCCAAACACACCGCCCAGGTTAGCAGGCTGCCCGGCTGGGGCAGGGTGATAATAAAGCCTGGTGAACAGGAAAGTGACTGCAGCACAGATAAGGCCCTGCCTTGGAAACTGCTGCTTTTTCTGCTGTCTCAGAATTCTGACGCAGCAGAAACCGAGCTGCTGAGGCACGGTTCTCACATAACATCCCAAATATTTTTCAGCCATTTGAAATTTGAACCAAGGCTTGCAAAGCGAGAGGCCCTGGGCTCCACTAGAAACTGCTGCTCACCCACAGCTGCTGCTGTTATTCAAATGGCGGATGGATCAATGGATTGATTTATTGAGTGTAAGAGCAGGGGATGCAGAAGTGGCTGGTGATTAGAGATTCTCCATTTCCAGAGAGCCGAGCTTGGTAAACCTTAAAGCGGCCTAACTTTAGGAGGGTGGGTGCTCAGCACAGTCTGAACATCACCCCCCAACACACACACACTCACCGCTCATGAGGTAAACATCTTGGCCTAATTTCACAAGAAAGCAAAGAAATTGTCCCATCCTCACCAACCAAAGCCAAGGTCTGACAAACCGACTTCTCTCCCCTTCTGCATCATCTGCCCGCCACACACCTCACAGCCATGGCCAGGGAGCCCAGGTAGACGAGAACCCCCTGTGATTGTAGGTGGGTGATCACCCCCATTTCACAGATGGGGAAATCAATGCATGGAGGGGGGCACTGACTTGCCCACTCACCCAAGTCAGACCTGTGAAGAGAACCCAGACTTCCAGGCTCGCAGTCCCATGCCTTAACTTCACAGGCCTTCCCCCTATACCAGCTCTCGGTCAGGGTATAATCCCCCTAGCCCAGGCCAGGCCATATATGGGGTAGCAATTGGTTTTAATCATGTGTCTGTACATCAAGCAGTCTTTTGATTTCTTAATACAAAATCACAGAATCTCAGGGTTGGAAGAGACCTCAGGAGGTATCTAGTCCAACCCCCCGATCAAAGCAGGACCAACACCAAGTAAGTCTTTCCAGCCAGGGCTTTGTCAAGCCGGGCCTTAAAAACCTCCCTAGGTAACTCATTCCACTGCTTCACCACCCTCCTAGTGAAATAGTGTTTTCTAATACCCAACCTAGACCTCCCCTACTGCAACTTGAGACCATTGCTCCTTGTCCTGTCATCTGGTACCACTGAGAACAGCCGAGCTCCATCCTTTTTGGAACCCCCCTTCAGGTAGTTGAAGGCTGCTGTCAAATCACCCCATACTGCTGACTCATATCCAGCTTCTCATTCACTGTAATCCCCAGATCCTTTTCTGCAGAACTGCCACTTAGACAGCTGCTTATGCTCTATGAACATGGCAAATGTTATTGTTTCATTTCTCTCTTCCAGACGGTCCTTACATCTAGATGGCTGCTCCTGAGCCCTCTTACTCAACCTAACTGAAACACTGAAGCCCTGGCCTCCTTTGGAACTTTTGGGGTTGCCCTAGCCTGACTTATAGGCATTTAAGGCTTTCATGGAGTTTAAAGCCAGAAGGGATAATTAACCCATCCAGTCTGACCTCCTCTATATATCACACACCAGTAACTTTCATGCAGTTACTCCTGCATTGAACCCAAGAGCTTGTGTCTGGCTAAAGCAGGTCCCCCAGAAAGGTTTGCAGGATGGATTGGAAGCCAGCAAGAATTGGACATCCCACCACTGCCCTGGGTTGTTTGATTCAATGGCTAGTCACCTTCACTGTTTAACATTGGGCCTTGTTTCTGATGTGAATGTGTCTGGCTTTTCCTTCCAGCCACTGGCTTTTCTTCTGTCTTTCTCCAGGACATCTACAGTTCTGCAGAAAAGGACCTAGGGGTTATAGTGGATGAGAAACTGGATATGAGTTAACTGTGCCCTTGTTGCCAAGAAGGCTAACAGCATTTTGGGCTGTATAAGTAGGAGCATTGCCATCAGATCGAGGGAAGTGATCATTCCCCTCTATTCAATATTGGTGGGGCCTCATCTGGAGTACTGTGTCCAGTTTTGGGACCCACACTACAAGAAGGATGTGGAAAAATTGGAAAAAGTCCAGCGGAGGGCAACAAAAATGATTAGCAGGCTGGAGCACATGACTTATGAGGAGAGGCTGAGGGAACTGGGATTGTTTAGTCTGCAGAAGAGAAAAATGAGGGGGGATTTGATAGCTGCTTTCAACTACCTGAAAGGGGGTTCCAAAGAGGATGGATCTAGACTGTTCTCAGTGGTAGCAGATGACAGAACAAGGAGCAATGGTCTCAAGTTGCAGTGGGGGAGGCTTAGGTTGGATATTAGGAAAAACTTTGTCACTAGGAGGGTGGTGAAGTACTGGAATGGGTTACCTAGGGAGGTGGTGGAATCTCCTTCCTTAGAGGTTATTAAGATCAGGCTTGACAAATCCTTGTCTGGGATGATTTAGTTGGGAATTGGTCCTGCTTTGAGCAGGGGGTGGGACTAGAACCTCCTGAGGTCCCTTCCAACCCTGATATTCTGTGATTCTATGATTTCGAGGTCTCTAGTATCTGGTATTTTCTCCCCTGGAAGATACTTATACACTGTGATCAAGTGTATTCTCTATCTTCTTTTGGATAAACATATGTGCATGTCTATATCTAGGAATAGAGCATGCAGGTCGTGCTACCATAATGGGGGACTCTCTCCTGTGAAGCAGGGACTCTGAAAAAAATGTCAGGGTCATGACGCATATTCAGCTGAACATGATCCCCCAGCGCGATGCTGTGGCCAAAAGAGCTAACGTGAGCCTGAGATGCAGAAACAGGGAAATCTCAAGTAGGAGCAGAGAGGTTATTTTACCAGAGTGTTTAGCACTTGTGCGACCACTGCTGGAATCCTGTACACAGTTCTGGTGTCCACAACTCAAGAAAGTTGTTGATACACTGGAAAGGGGTCAGAGAAGAGCCAGGAGATTGATTAGAGGCTTTGAAAATCTACCTTACGGTGATAGACTCAAGGAGCTCAATCTATTAAGCTTAACAAAGAGAAGGTTAAGGAGTGACTTGATTACAGCCTACAAGTACCTACACGTGGGGAGCAAATATTGAACAACGGACTCTTCAGTCTAGCAGAAAAAGGTCTAAGACAATCCACTGGCTAGAAGTTGAGGCTAGACACATTCAGACTGGAAGTTTTTAAGGTGCAATTTTTTAACAGGGAGGGTAATTAACATGGGAACAATTTACCAGGGTCATGGCAGATTCTCCATCACTGGCAATTTTTAAATCAAGGCTGGATGTTTTTCTAATCGCTCTGCTGTAGGAATGATTTGGGGGCAGGTCTCTGGCCTGTGCCATACAAAGGGTCAGACTAGTAGTCCCTTCTGGCCTTGGGATTTATGACAAGCTGGGGAGGGATCCTCACGCAGCGTGAGCTTGGGCCTGGTGTCGAAGCCCAGCCCGAGGCCTAGGCATGTTATGCCCTCACCGAATTAAGTGGGGTCCAGACCTTCCTCTGGGCCTTTGCAAGGGGTTGATTTTCAAAGACCCTCCAATCTTGGCACTAAACTGCTCTTATGTAGACTGGCGTAAACCGGAGTTACTCCACTGCCTTGAATGGCAATGCTCCAGATTTACTCCCATTTCACAGAGAGCAGAATCTGGCCCTTTGTGCAACCTGGTAATGCTCCAAGAAACTTGTGGTTTCTTCCTGTGCAGTCAGCACAGAGGATCTGTGCCGGCCCTGGGCCAGGTCAGAGGCTTCTGTGTTTGTGGAAATGCTCTGTGTTTGTTTAGACCAGCAGTGTTTTAATGAGCTGGAATAAAACCATCATGATTGATGAGCATGAGGGTGGTACGATGTACAGGTTATCAATACCACTAGTAAAGCTCAGCGCGTATGAATCACATTTTGGCTGTAGATTTTTAAGCACTTTTTCATGACGGCAATTCCTATTACCCCAGATGGGGAAACTGAGGCTGATCCAAGGTCATTCAGCAAGAGGCTGTGACAGAGACACAGCTAGACCACCAGACATTTGCAATGCTCATTATGTGATCTAACTGCTAGACCACCTTGCCTCCCTGCATACTGCTTCATTATTGGATGTGGCATTACCAAGCCAAGTTCTGATCTTTCAGAGTAGGGGGCAGAACAAAGGAGGCGCAGAGGAGGCTGAGCAGTCTGTCCGGCACTCTTTACTGCTACTCCCTGTCCTCCCAGTCACAAAGGGCTGTCCGGCCTCCCGAGTGCCAATTCACTGGTCCACACTGACCCCAGGCTGGCTAGAGCACTGTAATATTCCTCCCAAGTGCCCATCTGGGGTGGGAAGCTGCTGGCTTCGGGATTCCTTTGTTGCTCTGTCTCTCGGCAGAACGGAGGAAAGTATTTTCAGGGGCAGCAATCTGAATGTGCAATAAACCTGCGGTGTTTATGAGCCCTCCACAGGTTGCTCTCACATTCCCAGATCAGTCTCAACACCCTCTAGTGGCACAAGAACTGCAACCTCCCAGGACAGGATGTGCCTGCAACGCAACACAAGACATTTGGGGTCAAATTTAGCCCCCTAAAGCAGGGGCTGAGTTTGGCACAGGGATCTGGAGTAGTATTCACTGTTCTTTCCAGTGCAGTAACACCTGGAGACCTCCAACGCTGAGCAGGTCCCTGTTGTGTTGGCCACAGCACAGAGAGAGAGAGAGAGAAAGAAGGATGGTCCCTGCTCTAACGGGTTTACAGTCAATGTGTTCAAGGGAAATAGAGGCACACAGAGGCCTGGACCCAGATCCCACAGGGGGTTCGCAGCTGAGCCAAGATCAGAACCCGGCTCTCCCGACTGCCCCAGCCACTAGGCCATGCTGCCTCCCAAGGGGCTGGGATCTGTGGATGGAAGGTATCAGAGAAGAACAAAGTATTCTTGACCGAGCTCCAACTGCCAGTGAGTTTACCCTGCAAGGGGACAGGTGAGAGAGGAACAATCAAAGCACTGCATTTTTCACACATTTCAGTTTGTACACGTGAGCCAGGAGGTGCGGCAGGCCCTATAGATCTCATTGGAGTGTTGACTCAGAAGCATAATGATGACAGGCCTGGTTCCCTCCTGCCTGGCACTGTCATTTGCACCTGGACAAAGTGAGTGACAGACACTCTCCACGCAGACTAATAGTGTTTTACACTCATGTTCCACTAGCTGCCCAGGAATAAACCACCACATGGAGCCACACCCTCCCTGCAGTGCAGTGCTGCCCTAATACAAGTGTAGCCAGCTGGGAGGGCACCGTCTGGTGGGGAAGAGCCATCCTAGTGAATCCTGCACCACCCTCTATCATGGGGTGTGAACTGTGGAAAGGGAACGTATCTGCCATGTTCTCGCTGTCCCCAGCTGCCAGCACAGACCCTCAGGGCTGCCTGGGACTCCTGGCAGCGGCTGTATTGTAAGACAGGGCCCCAGCCCGCTGCAGGGGGGCCCCAAGACTTTAACACACCCTCACCTCAGCCATGCTGAGCGCTCGTCAGCTGCAGCGGCACCTCCCCCCCGGCGCATGGCAGCGGGGAATGCCACGTGTGTCTCCAGGCAGGGAGCAGCAGGTCCAAAGAGCCAGGCCTGGGTTTCTGTGCTGGGGAGCAGCTCAGCTACTGTGCTCTGTGCACGGAGTACCCTGCTCTCCTGGCGACTTTACTGTCGGGTGTCGCTGGCCCTCTGGCTCTAGGAGAAATGCTCAGGCTGGAAGAGTCAGGCTGCTGCCTGGTAAAACGTGCATCACGAACTGGATGCTGGCTCTGAAATGTGGGCCTGGGCATGAAGCCAGTGGGCCGGACCCTTTACCTGACCAGGCAGCAGAGTGCCCATCTGAGCACCTATAGAGCCGCTCTCCCCCACCTCCAGTCCATATCATAGAATCATAGACTTTCAGGGCTGGAAGGGACCTCAGGAAGTATCTAGTCCCACCCCCTGCTCAAAGCAAGACGAACTCCAACTAAATCTGATAACTGCTGGACATCGAGAGAGCCGCCTGCCTGGACTGATTGCCCACTTTGCTGGGGTCGTTCTGTGTCCCTAATTCCCACCTTGTGAAAACTCTGCCTGGTTCCTGCCCTAGCTGGGGACCCATCCTCTAAGCCAGCCCCCTGCCCACACCCAGCAGTGCACTGGCAGATAAGCAAGGACTCCCTTATCTGTGCAGGTCAATCTCCCAGTCTGGTTTTCTTTCCTTCCTTCCCTCCCTCTGCTGCTTCTCCCTTCGCTCGCCCCTCTGCTCTTTGGAACAGGACCTTCGGACTGGTGCATTAGTGGCACCTTCTTAAACACCCCTTCAGACTAGAATTAGCCCGAGGAGCAATCTGCCTGGGGCAGACACCCCTGAATGCTCCCAGAGTGCATTGCCTACCTCTGACTCTCCTCCTCTCCACCTCTCCGGAGCCCGGCCTGCTCTTTGTACAGTACATCCTTGGGTGGAGAAAGGAAGGTCGGATTCTGCTCCATTATGGAAAACCCCCCTAGGCAAATTCTTTGCTGGCCTGGGATGACTTGGGTGGAATTACACCTGCAGAGAAGCTGAAGCCAGTGAGAACAGGGTAGCTGTTCTGGACTGACACCAGCTGAGCTGAGATGGGAACATGGCTTTGATACTTTGGTGTGCTGGGAGCATAAGCCCCCGTACTCCTTGTGTGGGCGGGCGAGATCAATCACTTACAATGCAATAGCGCCAAAGGCTCCAGTCAAGTCAGGGCTCTGTTGCTGTGCCTGTCCCGAAGAGCAGCCCGTCTCGGAGTATGGCCAGCCAGTGGATTGGACAGCAGCTCAGCCCCTTACCGCTCCTTACGCCGGACTTCTGTGTGCACGGGAAGGCAGAGCTCTCGATAGGGCAGGGAACAATCTGAGACCGGGCTCAGGAAGCGGGGAAACCCCGCTGTGCATTCTGCTGAGGCAAAGCAATCACACCTGGATGAACCAAGACATAGAATCATAGAATCTCAGGGTTGGAAGGGACCTCAGGAGGTTCTAGTCCCACCCCCTGCTCAAAGCAGGACCAATCCCCAACAAAATCATCCCAGACAGGGCTCTGTCAAGCCTGACCTTAAAAAACTCTAAGGAAGGAGATTCCACCACCTCTCTATGTAACCCATTCCAGTGCTTCACCACCCTCCTAGTGAAATAATGTTTCCTAATATCCAACCTAGACCTCCCCCACTGCAACTTGAGACCATTACTCCTTGTTCTATCATCTGCTACCACTGAGAACAGTCTAGATCCATCCTCTTTGGAATCCCCTTTCACGTAGGTGAAGGCTGCTATCAAATCCCCCCTCACTCTTCTCTTCTGCAGACTAAACAAACCCAGTTCCCTCAGCCTCTCCTCATAAGCCATGTGCCCCAGCCCTCTAATCATTTTCGTTGTCCTCTGCTGGACTGTCTCCAGATTGTCCACATCCTTTATGTAGTGGGGGGTCCAAAACTGGACGCAATACTCCAGATGAGGCCTCACCAGTGCTGAATAGAGGGAAATGATCACTTCCCTAGATCTGCTTGCAATGCCCCTACTTATGCAGCCCAAAAAGCCATTAGCCTTCTTGGCAACAAGGGCACACTGTTGACTCATATCCAACTTCTCGTCCACTGTAACCTCTGGGTCCTTTTCTGAAGAACTGTTGTTTAGCCAGTCAGTCCCCAGACTGTAGCAGTGCATGGGATTCTTCCGTCTTAAGTGCAGAACTCTACACTTGTCCTTGTTGAACCTCATCAGATTTATTTTGGCCCAATCATCTAATTTGTCTAGGTCTCTCTATATCCTATTCCTACCCCCCAGCGTATCTACCACTCCTCCCAGTTTAGTGTCATCGGCAAACTTGCTGAGGGTTCAATCCATCCCATCATCTAGATCGTTAATAAAGATGTTGAAAAATACCGGCCCCAGGACCGACCCCTGGGGCACTTCGCTTGATACTGGCTGCCAAGTAGACATGGAGTCATTGATCACTACCCATTGGGCCCAATAATCTAGTCAGCTTTCTATCCACCTTACAGTCCATTCATCCAGCCCATACTTCTTTAACTTGCTGGCTTACCTGGCATAAAGCCCAATATCAGGAGTGAGTTTACCCCAGGGAGGAATTCAACCCAGCAGAGAAACAGGTCCCGAGTCTCCCTTCCAGCCAGGCACTGCAGTCTGAAGGAAGCAGGGGCTTTAACACCAGCTTTGTGCTTCTCTTGGCCCAGGGTTCCCAGGCTGTTCCCCTTCCCCCAGTCACGTCCTCATCCTCACGCCTCCCAGCCCAGGGGATGTAGCACTGGACCACACCCAGGACTCTTGGTGTCAGGGGCTATTTCCAGCTGGCAGGATCCAGCAGCCTCCTAATGTTGGCCAGGCACTCGGATTGTGCTTCTGTGAGCAGCGGTGGGACAGGCAGCAGTCTGGGCCACGGGAGTGGGGTGAGGGCCTCAGGAACTCAGCCCGGGCAAGGAGAGACCAGCATGAGGCCTGTATAAGGTGCATAGGTCTGTCCTGGCCCTCTGCACAGTCAGAGGTGGGGTTGGGGAGGAATTCCATCCTCAGTGCTTTGAATTCATTATTGTTTATAATTAATATTAAAAGGGAGAAAGAGACAAAAGGCATGACAGGCAGGAAGGAGAGTGGAGGACTAATTGAATGGGATGTGGAGCTGATGAGATAAGGGGTTGCTGGTTATCTCTCCCGTGCCTACACCACAGGAAGGCTACATCTACACAAGGATAAAAACCCCATGGCTGGCTTGGATCAGCTGACCTAGGCCAGCCACGGTTGTGCAGATTTTCTCCCTGTGTAGACATACTCTCCAATCCCAGCCTGGCTTCTCTGACCACCACACTCCCCACCACACACACACAGGCCTGTCTCTCCCCGAGGCACAGACCAGGGAGGTTATGTCAACGTCCCACGGGTGCTCCGAGCTGCACGTTCTCTCCAGGTCACCGAGGGAGCAGCGGCCATGCCTGGTGCCTTCACTCCACAGCCTTCCTCCTCTGAGACGTCAGGCAGGGCTGCCCCTCCTGCATGCGCCGGAGCTTGGAGCAAATTCGCTGAGCAAACCCCAACACCAAGCTCTCCCCCTGCCTCAGAGCAGATCTGGCAGTGGTGCTCTAGCTGGGGATGTGATGGAGACAGGGCACTCGCTGAAGTGAGGGAACATGCTTGTGGGCAGGCCTAGGAGGGCACAATTGGGGGGCTTAGAACATGCTCTCACCACATTAATATCAGCCAGAGACATTGCTGGAGGCAAGAGGGCACAGAGCATGTGGGGGCACGGCTGAGGAGACCAATGTGGGACTTGGCAGGTGAGCTATAGGTTTGCAAGCTGTAGTGAGTCGTAATACCAACTCTCACACAACATGTTCATCAGGAGATCTCTACGCGCCTATCATTATACCTATTGTACAGATGGGGAAACTGAGGCACAGAGCAGTGGCGTGACTTGCTCAAGGTAGCCCAGCAATTCCATGGAAGGTCTAGGCAGAGAGCTGTACCCGGTAGTGCCCACTGCTTCCTGAGAAGCAGGGCCACCTACCACCAGGATTTATGGTGAGGATTGGTACACCGCAGTGGTACCACTATGAGGCAGTGCTAGTTTGGGTGGGGGACAAAGTTAAACGACTTAGCTGGGAACCATTCACGTTTCAGACAGAACACAGACATCCCAAGGCTCAAAGCCTTAAGGCAAAGCCTGCATCCCAAGCAAGGGGGAAACATTCAGAGGGGAGGACTGCAGACCGAGCTGGATCAGCAAGCATCTCAAACCCATGAGTAAGAGAGAGGAGAAAGCCTACAAGGAAAGGAAGATGGGCCAGATCAGCAAAGAAAACCACCAGTTGGAGGTCAGAAAGTGCAGGGGGAAAGTGAGAGCTGCCAAATGCCAAGCAGAATTAAAGGATTAAAGGAAATTAATCCCAAACCTTTGTTTGATAGCTATATCAATAGAAAGATATGAAGAAGTGGGACAGATGAACACTGGGATGGGGAGGGTGGAGATTAAAGATAATCTAGGTCTGGCCCAACACCTAAATGAATACTTTGCCTCGGTTTTTAATGAGCGTAATGAGGAGCTGAGGTACAGTGGCAGGGTGGCAAATGGGAACGAGGATATTAAGTTAGAAATTACCACATCGAAGACAGAAATAAAACTCATACAGCTTAATGGGACTAAACTGGGTGCCTGCATAATCCCCGTCCAAGAATATTAAAGGAACTGGCACCTGGAGTTGCAAGCCCAATTGCAAGAATTTGTAACAAATCTATAAACTCAGGGGTAGAACACTATGAGTGGAGAATTGAAAATATAATTCCTATTTCTAAGGAAGGGGGAAAAACAGATCTGGGAAACTACAAGCCTGTTAGTTTGACCTCCACTGTAAGCAAGTTCTTGGGACAAATTTTGAAAGAGAAAGAAGTTCAGGACATAGAAATAAACTAATTAGGAGAAAATACAACATCAAGTCGGGCTGTATTAAGAGTGTTGTAAGGAAGATATGAGAAGGAATTCTTCCACTTCACACTGACTAGGCCTCAGCTGGAGTATTGTGTCCAGTTCTGGGCACTACATTTCAGAAAAGATGTGGAGAAATTGGAGAAAGTCCAGAGAAGAGCAACAAAAATGACCAAAGGTCTAGAAAACATGACCTTTCAGGGAAGATTGAAAGAATTGGGTTTATTTAGTCTGGAGAAGAGAAGATTGAAAGGGGACATGATAGCAGTTCTCAAGTAGATAAAAGGTTGTTACAAGGAGGAGATAGCAAAAATGTTCTTCTTAACCTCTGAGAATAGGACAAGAAGCAATGGGTTTCAATCGAAGTAAGATTAGGAAAAACTGTGAGTCAGGGTGGTTAAGCACTGATATAAATTCACTGGGGAGGTTGTGGAATCTCCATCATTGAAGATTTTTAAGAGTAGGTGAACAAACACCTGTCAGGGATGGTCTAGACAATACTTGGTCCTGCCATGAGTGCAGGGGACTGGACTAGACGATCTCTCGAGGTTCTTTCCAGTCCTACAATTCTATGATTATATTGTACAAAAGGTAGATTGTGTCAGACGGGTCTTCTCTCTTTCTTTGAGAAGACAGCTGATTTTTTAAACAAAGGAAATGCAGTAGATCTAATCTACCTGGATTTCAGTAAGGCGGTTGATACAGTTCAATATGGAAAATTATTAGTTAAATTGGAGAAGATGGGGATTAATATGAGAATCAAAAGGTGAGTAAGGATCTGGTTAAAGAGCAAAGAATCCTGTGGCACCTTATAGACTAACAGACGTTTTGGAGCATGAGCTTTCATGGGTGAATACCCACTTCCTCAGATGCATGTAGTGGAAATATCCAGGGGCAGGTATATGTATGCTAGCAAGCAAGCTAGAGATAACGAGGTCAGTTCAATCAGGGAGGATGAGGCCCTGTTCTAGCAGTTGAGGTGTGAAAACCAAGAGAGGAGAAACTGGTTCTGTAGTTGGCAAGCCATTCACAGTCTTTGTTCAATCCTGAGCTGATGGTGTCAAATTTGCAGATGAACTGAAGCTCAGCAGTTTCTCTTTGATGACATCTTCATCATCTGGACTCATGGGAAGGAGACTCTGGAAAAATTCCACCACGATTTCAACAGCTTCCACCCCATCATCAACCTCAGCCTGGACCAATCTACACAGGAGATCCACTTTCTTGACACCACGGTGCAAATAAGTGATGGTCACATTAACACCACCCTATATCGAAAACCTACCGACCGCTATGCCTACCTTCATGCCTCCAGCTTCCATCCCGGACACATCACACGATCCATTGTCTACAGCCAAGCACTGAGGTACAACCGCATCTGCTCTAACCCCTCAGACAGAGACCAACACCTACAAAATCTCCACCAAGCATTCTCAAAACTACAATACCCGCACGAGGAAATAAGGAAACAGATCAACAGAGCCAGACGTGTACCCAGAAGCCTCCTACTGCAAGACAAACCCAAGAAAGAAACCAACAGGACTCCACTGGCCATCACATACAGCCCCCAGCTAAAACCCCTCCAACACATCATCAAGGATCTACAACTCATCCTGGACAATGATCCCACACTTTCACAGGCCTTGGGTGGCAGGCCAGTCCTTGTCCACAGACAACCTGCCAACCTGAAACATATTCTCACCAGTAACTGCACACTGCACCATAATAACTCTAGCTCAGGAACCAATCCATGCAACAAACCTCGATGCCAACTCTGCCCACATATCTACACCAGCGACACCATCACAGGACCTAACCAGATCAGCCACACCATCACTGGTTCATTCACCTGCACATCCACCTATGTAATATACGCCATCATGTGCCAGCAATGCCCTTCTGCTATGTCCATCAGCCAAACTGGACAGTCTCTACGGAAAAGGATAAATGGACACAAATCAGACATTAGGAATGGCAATATGCAAAAACCTGTAGGAGAGCACTTCAACATCCCTGGCCACACTATAGCAGACCTTAAGGTGGCCATCTTGCAGCAAAAAAACTTCAGGACCAGACTTCAAAGAGAAACTGCTGAGCCTCAGTTCATCTGCAAATTTGACACCATCAGCTCAGGATTGAACAAAGACTGTGAATGGCTTGCCAACTACAGAACCAGTTTCTCCTCTCTTGGTTTTCACACCTCAACTGCTAGAACAGGGCCTCATCCTCCCTGACTGAACTGACCTCGTTATCTCTAGCTTGCTTGCTAGCATACATATACCTGCCCCTGGATATTTCCACTACATGCATCTGAGGAAGTGGGTATTCACCCATGAAAGCTCATGCTCCAAAACATCTGTTAGTCTATAAGGTGCCACAGGATTCTTTGCTGCTTTTACAGATCCAGACTAACACGGCTACCCCTCTGATACTGGTTAAAGAGGAGACCACAATGAGTCATACTGAAAAGTGAACTGTTAGGCTGGAGGGAAGTTACTAGCAGAGTTCTGCAGGAATTGGTCTTGGGATCAATCTTATTTACTATCACAATTATTGACCTTGGCACAAAAAGTGGAAGCATACTAATAAAATTTGCAAATGACACAAATTTGGGAGGTATTGCCAATACAGAGAAGACCAGAATATCAATATCCTTCTTGAACTCTGGGCACCAGAGCTGGACACCGGATTCCAGCAGCAGTCACACTACAGCCAGATAGAGAGGTAAAATAACCTCTCTGCTTCTACTCAAGATTCCTCAGTTGATAATCCCAGGATTACATTAGCCCTTTTGGTCATAGTGTCCCACTGAGAGCTCCTGTTTGGCTGATTATCCACCATGACCCCCAAATCTTTTTCAGGGTCCCTGCTTCAAGGATAGGGTCCCCACCAACAGACCCCAGTGGTTGGTGGGTAGGATTGAACCTGGGACCTCTGAAGTTTAGTGCATGAGTTTCTACTGCGTGAGGTAAAAGCCACACGGCTGACTCATTCCTCTCCAAGTGGTTTTGGTGCCACTACATGGGGGCAGAGCCCAATAGGCATGGGTTACATAAACATCTGCATTTAGCTGTATTAAAAAGCATATTGTTTGCTTGTGCCCAGCTTACAGAGTGATCCACATCTCTCTGTTATTAGTGACCTGTCCTGGTCAATATTTACCACTGCCCCTGCTAACTCGATCCATGACGATTTTATGTTTTCTTCCAGGGCATTGAGACAAATTTTAAATAGGGTCGGGCCCAAAAGTGATCCCTGTGGGACTCCACTAGAAACAGTCCAGTGTCCTAGGATGATGCCCAGTTTACAGTTACATTTTGAAACCTATCAATTAGCCTGTTTTTTGTGGGCCATGTTAATTCTATATTGTTCTAGTTTTTTAATCAGAATGTCATTCGGTACCGAGTCAATGCCTTACAGAAGACTAAGTATATTGCCTCATTTTCACATTGTGTTTTATCAACCAAATTTGTAATCCCATAAAAAAAGAGAGATGAATTTAGTTTGATCATCTCTATTGTCCGTAAAGCCATGTTATCTTGCACTAATTACACTGTCCTTCTTTAATTCTTTATTAATCGAGTTCCATATCAGCTGTTCCATTACCTTGTCCAGGATCAGTGTCAAGCTCACAGGCCTATAATGTCATCCTGTTTACCCTTTTTGAATATTGGCACATTAGCCGTCTTCCAGTCTTCCGAAACTTCCTCAATGTTCCAAGAGTTAATGAAAACCAGCAGTCCTGTGAGCTCCTTAGACAGCTCTTTTAAAACTCTTGGATGAATGTTTGCTGGTGCTGCTGATTTAAAACTGCCCAACTGATTTAAAAAATGCCTACTGTTTAATCTAACTTTATTAGCTGCCGTTTGTTACAATTGAGTTGAATAAAGCAACAAGTCCGCATCATGAAATTTTGTGGCTAGAGTCAGCTGGATACAGGATTAAAGAGGGAACCAAGGAGAGACAGGGGAGTAGTGAGAACTCGAAGGCTCTGGGAGGAGCCACCACAAGGATGGATCAGCAGAGAGAACTATGGGGAAAAGTCCAGAATCCCAGTTCCAACTTCAGGGATGCTTTGCTTCTGGCAGAGCAGGTTGAGCACTCGAACCCAGATCTCCATGATCTTCACACCATACACCATGGGGTTCAGCGTGGGTGGCACCAGAAGGCAGAGGTTGACCAGGAGGATGCGGACATGGTGGGGGACGTTAGGGCCAAAGTGGTGGGTGAAGAAGGAGAGGGCCAGCATGTAGAAGCTGGTGAAGATATAGATGTGGGCTCCACAGGTGCCAAAAGCCTTGTGGCAGATGTCCCTGGAAGAGCGTCTCAGCACAGCCCTGAGGATCAGGACACACGACACCATGATGAAGAACATTCTGTTGAAAAATACAGCCCTAACGACCCGCTTCTTGAGACAGTTCTTGTTCCATGCCTGTCCAAGGCCTGGCACCTGAGCGCAGCTGGCCCCCGGACATTCCCGTAATACAAATAACAATAGGAAAAGCTTCCTGTCTCACACATGCGTGCCTAGGTCAACGGAGCAATAGATACAAAGGGAGAGAGAGCGCATGAGGTTACATGTGATATAAGAGCAGGTAGCAGCATATGGGCTGTATTATTGACCAGTGCCTTAGGCATTAATACTAATACACATGAATACAAGTTCCATGTCACTCACCCATCACCGGCTATTCTGTCTCTGCCCCAAATCCGACAGACAAATTATCTGAGCAAAACTTCCCAGAGTTTTACAGAGAATCAGCTGGTTCTGTTTTCGTATCCCTCTGCCTAGGCATATGCTGTTTGGGGACTCTGCTCACAGACCTGCTCCCACTGGAAACCCAGGCACCTAGGGCACCCTTAGGTATACACAGCACACCAGGTTGTCTAGGGCACTCGAAAATTTGGGGCACACCTGGGTCTTAGCGTCCACCTTCCGGCCTCTTCCTATCCCTGTTCTGACCCTTCCTGCAGCCTCCCATCCCTGCTATAGCCTGGTGAGTCTTCCTCCAGAGGGATCTAGTACCTAAATGTGAAAAAGCCTCCAGCCTGCCAGACCTATTAGCTCAACATTGAATCTGTTAAAGAGCCGTTTGAGTGGTAATGAAGCCATTTAACAGGCATTTGCCAACCCCCAGGTATAGACTGTTGGTTTCTGAATGTCCTGACAAAACCAGTGGTGCATTACTGTGATATTTACTAAGAACATGTTAGTCTACAGGACCTTCATTTAAAATCTGCTTTAAAAATATTTAATTAGTGTGTTGCTGAAGATTATAAAATCATATCACTAAAAAGTCTTTGCATAGATTTTTAGATGCACGATCTGAGGATTCCTCTTTAGCCTTAAATGTTTGGCTCTTCAGACACAGTTTTTTTAGATAAATCTTTCAACCCCCTCCCCACATCTAAAATACACATGCCAGCCCACGCTGCCGTCGGGTGTAGGGACACCAGTTTAATAATAGTGCATAGGGTCCCTTAAATCCTAAGGATGGCCTTGCAGGCCTCCCCCCTCCACCCTCTAATCCTAAGTGTGCCAGCTTTTACCCCCATGGGCCATGAGACATCAAAGCTTAAAACTAACACTGGCCCAGGTCTGAATGTTGCCTGTTCTGTGCCTTGGACCAGTATAATGTGGAGAGGAAGTTCTACATTCAGTGGAAGGAAGGAACCCTTCCTCTGGCAGATCATGTTTTAGAGGGTGGTGGTTGTTGGACGCTGCTCAGAGGTTTGGGGTCTAGAGAGAGCCCTGGCAGAAATGGATTGGCATGCGTAGGGCTGGGCAGGTAACCACATGGCTCTGCAATTCATCACATGAGCAGAATACCAAAGGATGACACCCCTGAGCATACTCATCCTGTGTTCTACCAAAAGCTCCACTGTGCTCCTATTCCCCTGGGATAGAGTAGCAGGCTATAAGGATCAGCACCACCACACACCCCTGTCCCTTGCCCCCCGCCCCCCTCCACAGGTTCAGGGGTGTGCACAGCCCTTGCAAACTTCAGGGATGTCAGATGAGTTTAGTGCTTGTGAAAGGTGCTGGCTCCACAGCTGTGGAGAGTTAAGTCCTCTGTTTTCCCTCAGAACAGTGAGAGCAGAGTGACTGTTGGCACTTCCACCCCGGTGCCAGGCACATTGCCATGCCTGAGTCTCAGCCACGGCCCCACGCCACCCCCTGCATGGAACATCCTCCACAAAAGTCAGTGCACACTCGCAAACAGAGTCACGGCCTAAAGATCCCATTGCATATCCCCTGCACTGAACCCAAGGAGCACTAACAGAGCTACACCTGGGAGCAGGGACATGCAAACACTGCTGTGGGTTTAGAATCTCCTGGGCCTTCGAGCTCACCTGGGCATTGAGTTGCCACCCTTCTCGCCAGGCTGAAAAGTCTATCTCCTGGCTCAGGGTGGGCAGAGGGGCAGAGACTATAAACTAGGGAACTCATTACTACTGGGGCAGATAATTATTAGCTAATTTGACTGGGCATCAATTATTGATTTATGTTATAGAACCATAGAAGTGTAGGACCAGAGGGGACCTCTTTAGGTCATCTAGTCCAGGGACTGAGGCAGGACTAAACAGACCATTCCTAAAAGTTGTTTGTCTAACCTCTTCTTTAAAAATTCTAGTGGGAGCGATTCCAGAACCTCTCTAGGCAATTTATTCCAGTCTAACCACCCTGACATTTGGGAAGTTTTTCCTAACGTCCAATGTGAAAGACCACGATCAGTGGGGTGCAGGAGTCTGGTAGAGGGCAAATATACTAGTCACTGGGTAAGTAGTTTTCTGTTCCCTGAGTTACCAGAGCAGGGGCTGCACTAGAGTAATCAGGAACCTGCTAGAACCAATTAAGGCAAACAGGCTGATTAGAACATATGCAACCAATCAAGGCAGGCTAATCAGGGCACCTGGGTTTAAAAAGGAGCTCACTCCAGTCAGGTTGTGGGGAGCCAGAGGAGAGGAAGTGTGTGTGAGGAGCTGGGAGCAAGAGGCACAAGGAGCTGAGAGTGAGAGGCTGTGCTGCTGGAGGACTAAGGAGTACAAGCGTTATCAGACACCAGGGGGAAGATCACTGAGGTGAGCAAATCTGCCAATAAGCACAGGACCCACCAAGGTAGAGGAGGAACTTTGTCACACCAACCTAAACAGCCCTTGCTGCAATTTAACCCCATTGCTTCTTGTCCCATCCTCAGTGAACCATTTATCACCCTCCTCTTTATAAACACCTTTTACATACTTGAAGACTATTACCATCTCCTCCCTCAGTCTTCTCTTCTCCAGACTAAACAAACCCAATTTTTTCAATCTTCCCGATAAGTCATGCTTTCTACATCTTTAATCATTTTTGTTGCTGTTCTCTGGACTGTCTCCAATTTGTCCACATCTTTCCTGAAATGTGCCCAGAACTGGACACAATACTCCAGGTGAGGCCTAATCAGTGCTGAGTAGAGTGGAAGAATTACTTATCGTGTCTTGCTTACAACAAATCTGCTAATACAGCCCAGAATGATGTTCTCTTTTTTTTGTAATAATGTTACACTGTTGACTCATATTTAGTTTGCGAATTTTATTCCTATCCTCCAAAGCCCTTGCAACCCCTCCTAACTTGGTATCATCTGCAAACTTTATAAGTGTACTTTGTATGCCATTATTTACATCATTGGTGAATATATTGAACAGAAATGGACCCAGAATAGATGCTTGCCCTGCTTTACCCTGGGAACAGTGCCATCCGTCTAGACCACGGCCCCCATGCAGAGCTTGGGTACCTATGAAAGGGGCATGTGGCCTGAGAGCTCTCCACTCTGGACATCCATGAGGCTGATGCATGGAGCCAAATCAGCCCCCGACCAGCCCCCTGCACTCACACTGCATCAGCGGGGTGATTCACCCTCTCCTAGCATGTTCAGCCCGCACTAACGCAAGTGAAAGCAGCCAGTTAAACCATTCACCTCTCTTATCCCTGCCAAGGGAAGGTGCAGTGACATTCTCTATTCCAGAGGGGGAAACTGAGGCAGGTGGGGCAGAACACATCCTGCACAGAAGCTGGTGCAGCACCCTGGACCAGCATCAGGCACCTCCCCCAGGGGTTACACAGCAGTGGAAGTGACACGCAGGGTGCCAGCGGGTGTGAGTGATGAGGGAACGAATACTGCAATTCTCAGGTGCACAACGAGGGCAGTTACATGCTGATGGGGCCTAGTCTCTATCCGCACCCCTCTAGGCGCTGCTTTCCCTGCCCCACCCCACTCACCTACCTCCCCACACTGACACCCTGGGGAGAAAGTTACACCAGCCCTGCCTGCTCGCCGCCAGAGACCCTACCCTGGAGCTGTCCGTGCTGACGAACCGGGCCCAGGTAGGTCTAGGGGCAGATTCTGCTCCCAGTGAAGTTCTGGTGCCAGTGTAAACCCCACACCTCCCTGGTGTGATGCTCTGTCCCACCTAATGGCACCAAGACCCCTTAGAGAGAGTAAATGAGTCTGCCCTACAGCCTCGGCCAAGCGCTGCTTGGCTTTTAGCTCAGGCAGCAGAGACTCATGCCTAAGCTCCCAGAGGCCCCGGGTTCGATCCTGCCCACCGTCGACCGGGGTCTGCCAGTGTTACACCAGCAGGGTGAAGCAGTGGCACGGATGGCACAAAGACACCCAGTGCGTGATTTGTGCCAGGGCCTGCCAGGGCTGAGGACTGGCAGTTCTTACACCTGGCACCCCTAGGCCTGGCAGCTCTGAGCCCCAGCACCTCTGGGTCTTTCAGCTGAGAGCCCCGGCATCTCCGGGCCTGGCAGGGCTGAATCCTGGCACCTTTGGGCTCGGCAGTTCAGAGCCCGGCACCTTTGAGCCTGGCAGTTCAGAGCTCGGTATCTCTGGACCTGGCAATTCAAAGCCACGGCAACTCTGTGTCTGGCATCTCTGGGCTGGGCAGTTTAGAGCCCAGCATCTCTGGGACTGGCAGTTTGTAGCCCTGGCAACTATGTGCTCAGGCCAGGGCTGCCCAAAGGATTCAGTGGGTCTGGGGTCTTTGGTGGCGGGGGGCCTCCGCTTCGGTGGTAATTCGGTGGCGGGGAGTCCTTCCATTCTGGGACCTGCCGCCAAACTGCCCCGAAGACCTGCAGTGGGAACCCCTGTCACGAAGTCCCCTGGCGATGCTCTGGAACTGCTCCCCACATAGCCAGTCCGGACTTTGGGGAGCCTCTTCTCGCTTGGAGCAGACTTGTTCAGGGCAAGAAGCTCACACGGCTTCACCTCCTGGGTCTCTCGTTGGAGCATTCAGCATCCTCTGCCCCACCGTGCGCTTCCCACAGCGAGCCCGCCCCAGTGGGGTCCTGGGGAAGCCACCGGGTCCTGCACCCCCACTTTGCAGTCAGACGTGACTCTCACCCAGCCAGTAACACAGAGGTTTATTCGATGACAGGATATAAAACAGAGCTTGTAGGGTCTAAAACAGAGCTTGTAGGTACAGAGAAGCGGACTCCTCGGCCGGGTCCATTCTGGGGGGCAGTGAGCCAGACCCCCACGTCTGCCCTCAGCCAGCTCCAGCCTAACAACTCCCCCCAGCCCCTCCTGTCTGCTCAGCTCCTTTCCCGGGCCAGGAGGTGACCTGATCTCTTTGTCTCCAACACCTTCAGCTGGCACCTTTGCAGAGCAGGGGCCCAGGCCATCAGTTGCCAGGAGACAGAGTGCCAGGCATTTAGGTGCACTGGCCCTTTACTCTGCAGCAATCACACACCCTTATCCCACCACCTACATATAAAGAACTGTATAGGGGACACTGAGGCACCAACACAGTATTCAGAGCAACATTAAGAACATTCCCAGTTCATTACAACCCCCGTCTCTGAATTACTGCAGAAGACCCGGCACTTCGGCTACGGGTCCCTCTTTGGTGGTAATTCGGCAGTGGGGAGTCCTTCTGCCGCAGAGCAGAAGGACCCCCTGCCTCCGAAGACCTGGAGTGGAAGATGATCTGGGGACCCAGGCCCCCCAAAATTTTTCCAGGGCCCCCAGAGCGAGTGAATTACCCCACTCCAGGGCCTCCATAAAACTCTCGTGGGGGCATCTGTGGGGCCCAGGGCCTGGGGCAAATTGCCCCTCCCCTCTTGCCCCCCCCCCCGGCAGACCTGGCTCAGGCCACTTGGTTGTGCCGCTTTGTTATGCTGTGTCTGGCTTATGGGATCCTCAGGTTTGAATCCCTAGACCACAAGGTGACAGAAACAGAATGAGGCTCATGGCTGCTAGACAGGGCGCTGAATGAACCGGATCCATCCCCTCCATGAAACACCCACAGCCCTCCCGTGCAGAAGGGGCGTCACAGCCCCCCCCCCATTCCAGAGACAACAGGAACATGTGATGAGACAGCACTCAGGTGGCCCATGAGCTGCGACGCCAGCCTGGCCCCTGCAGTGCCCCCATCCCCTCAATTCCAGCTGGCTTTAATCTGTTTGGGGGGGGCACTGCCCCGACACACAGTCACGTGTCCCCTGGGGAGGGTAGAGATGGCTTCCCCAGCCTCATTGAATGCCACGGATGTGCATGGTCCTGTACAGACACGTAACATGCCAGGTCCCTGTGCCCAGAGCAGCGGGGGTGTTGTGACCATGGGGGGGTGGGGCAGAGGTGGGGGGTGCTAGCAAGAGCGGACATGGGGGGGCTGGCCTCTTTGGCTGCTCCTGCTATTTGGAAACAGCTGGGTGCCCTCTTGGCCAAGCTGGTGCTGCCCCCTGCTGGTGGTTGGTGAAGGAGCTTTTAAACTCCTCGTCTGACCAGAAAAAAGGAATATGCCGCAACGGGAGGGGTGGGGGAGGTGTTGCTCAGCTCACTGTTGCGACGCCTAACAGATCTAGGAGCCAAAATCACAGGGACAGTGAGTGGGATTGAGGCTCCAAGTGCCTAAATCGCTTGGGCTCCTAAATCCATTAGGCCTTGCGCTGATGAGCACAGCAATTCCTAAATACCTTTGACAAAGCTGGGACTTGGGGCCTGCTCCTGCTCTCACACAGGCTGGTGTAAATCCGGAGTGGCTCCACTTGGCCAGCAGGACTATGCTTGTCAGCGTTAGTGTCCAGTTAAAAGCAGAGGGCCAGACGCTCAGCGGGGGGGTCACTGGCCACAGTGCCACCGGTGGCCTAGCCCTGAGTGGGCACTGAGGTCAACAGAGCTCCGGCTGCTCATGTCCACTGAAGGGCTGGCCCTGGTTGTTGCTGCAATAAGGATATGGCCCACAGGACTTCGCAAAGGGGTGACCCTGCACCACAGAGGGCAATGGGAGTTTTGTCTCCCCCATTTCCTGGCTAAACGTGAGCTCAGCGAGAAGAGAGGCCAGCAGATGCTGGTGACTGCTCCTGTGCCCCCCGTCCCAGGAGGGCAGCCTCATGGGATGAGAAGGAGCCATTGGCTTCTCTCAGCCCAACCCTTAGCTAACCCCGTCCCCGGGCCAATCCCTCCCCGCCCTGCCTCACGCGGCATTATTCCCACCCGTGCAGAGACCGCACACGGCCACCATGCAGGTCGATACCCGCTTTGTGCTAGTGTGAAACGCTGCCCAAGGGGGCACGGCAGCGATGAATGGGCCCCCACCAGCCGGTCCCCCCATAGTCCGCAGCCAGAGCCGGGCTCATTGCGGGGTCTGAGTCCCCCAGCTCATGTTCCTCTGTCTCCCCTACAGCTCATCCTAGCGGCTTTAGGAAAGCTCACACAGTCAGGAAGGAGCCCATGTATCATTAAGTGTGTGTATAACATTTAACTTGAAACCACAGCTAACCCTCCTCCTTGACTACCAGCAGATCTTGATCTGTTTGGTATCACCAGTGGCTCAGGCAGTAGGCTAGGAGCCAGAGGATCTCAGCGCTTCTCTTACCTCTGCCATTAAACAGTGTGTGGTGTTGGGGAAGTCACAATTAATTAGTCTTAATTATTTAGCCTCTTCGAGTTGAAATGGCTACTTCCACCTTTTCATGTTCTGTATGTATATATATCTCCTTACTATATGTTCCATTCTATGCATCCGATGAAGTGGGCTGTAGCCCACAAAAGCTTATTCTCAAATAAATGTGTTAGTCACTAAGGTGCCACAAGTACTCCTGTTCTTTTTAGAGCACTCCTCACTGCCTCTGTTTTCCCCATGTAAAATGGGGATAATGATGCCCATCTTCCTACCCCAGTGCCCTAAGTAGAACCTTCCCCCGACCTTCATGAGAGAGAGCACTGTGTGTGCGCTTCCCTTGTACAATCTGCCCAGCTAGACACACCAATGGCTGCTGTCTCTGCAGACACCCAGAGTTCTCAGATATTTAAAGACATTAGAGCACAGAGGCACCGGGGAACTTAAGGTGCCTCTACTCTGGAGCTGGGGGTGTAATTCCCAGCTGGAGGAGCAAGCCAGACACACTAGCTCTGAGCGACCTAGCGAAAGAAAACTAGACTGGAGCTGCGGCAGTGCTGGTGGTGGGAGGGGCTAGCTGCCCGATTACATGCCCAGCGTCTCAGATGGCTGCCTAGGGTGGTTAGCCCTTGTGTTAGCATGCTAGCTTGTGCAGAGCTAGGGTGGGTCTGTCTCCTCTAGATGGGAATCACCCCGTCAGCTCCCGTGTGGAGGTGCCCTTGGGCTCAGGGACCTGAATGTTTACATGCCCAATGGAGTGAGGGGCCCAGGCTCCCCGCACAGTGCCTGGGGTGCGTGTGGCACCTGAGAAGGGGATCCTCAGAAGCCATCGCGCTGAGCTTCGGCAGGGGAGCTACCAAAGCCAGCCAAAAGGAAATGATATGGAGCGTGGTCAGGGCCAGTTTTAGGAACTGCAGGGCCTGATTTGAATATCCGGAGGCGGTCCGGGTCTTCGGTGGCACATCAGTGGCAGGGGATCCTTCACTCGCTCCGGGTCTTCCATGGCACTGAAGGACCCCTGCTACCGAAGTGCCGCGAAAGAACCGGAGCGAGTGAAGGCCCCCCCCTCGCCACCGAAGTGCCGCCAAAGACCCGGAGCAACGCCAGGTACATTTTAAAAAAAAATTAAAAAGGCATCTAAGGTGCGGGGCCCTCTTAAGCGCGGGCACAGGGCCCGATTTGGGGGAATTGGCCTAAAGCTGGCCTTGAGCATGGTGAGACCCCCACCCTCAAAGGGACCCAGGTGCCTTCATCCAGGCCAGATGGACACACTTCCTTCTGCCAGGGATTGAGAGCCATGTACCCGCCCCTGGAGCTGAGAACCAGGTAGATTTGGATGTGGAGGGCCCTGGTTTAAGCGCCCCCACCTGAGAGGAGCAGAGCCTTGATCTGGGTTCTTCCACCTGAGTGTACCGCCAACCACTGGGCTTTGGGATATCCTGGGGTGTCTCGCTCGTGCCTGGCGTGTGTTACCCAGTGAGGGCACAGTGCTGGAGAGGGCAGGGGCCTCTGACAGACGAGGGACTCCAGTGACCAGCTGCTGACGGAGAATGAGGCTGGATGGTGCACGGCCAACCAGGATGTTCTAGACCCTGAGAGGCTGAGAATCACTAACTTGTTTCACCGATGCCAATGAGAGTGTTGTGGGTCATGCTGTGGTATGGGGAGGAGATAGGCAGAGGATTTGGTAGTTACAATGGGGGCCCGATCATTGTTAGGGATCACGCAGAAGGCTCAGCAGACATCTGCCTCCCTAGCGAACCCTACAACATTAACCCTTTAAGTGCCTCCAGCACATCTTCTGCGCCATTGGTTCCGGAAACCCTCGTTAACACCAAAAAGCCCACTGAGGCCTAACCATAAACTGTAAGTGGAAGAATGGGCAGGCAGTGTGAACCACTCGCTGCCGAGAGAATGATTCCTCTCCATCCGACTCAGCTGGCTGCCTAGCAATCTACTGTGCTTCTTCAGCTGCATGCTTGCCCCGTTCCTCCTCTTCGTCTGCGCCCCAGAGGCCTTTGCTGGAGCTGCTCCGGTTTCTTGATTTCAGGGGTTTTCACTTGAGCTGCTTTTCTTGAACTTCACTGCATCAGAACGTGCTTCCTTCAGGCTGGGTCCTTCCATGGTCCTCATCCAAGTCGAAGCAGAGCCTTGCCCAAGGACCGTACTCCCGGGACAGAGGGAAGTATTATCTCCATTTTACAGATGGGGAATGGCAAGGTAGATTAATGGACTTGTCCAAGGACACACCTGGAGTCTGTGGCAGAGCTGAAATCATTAACTATTATTATTTAGCATTTGTATTGCGGCAGCACTTAAAGGCTACAGCGAAGGTGGGTGTTAAACAAGACTATGTCTGGCGTCCTGGGTCTGTTTGACATTCCCGACTGCCTGTGACCCAGTGGCATTTGCTCAGCATGAAGCAAGAAGGTGATCCCACAGTCTTGCTGGGACAGGCCTGGGGTGAGATAGACCGTGGCTCCTTGCACTGCAGCGAAAGAGCAAATCGCGCTGAGAAGCTGAAATACCCAAAGCACCACAGAGCTGGGCTCTCTGTACCAAGGACTCCTTGGCTGACTGAGGGCAAGTTACTCCAGCCAAGATATTCAGATGTGACTAATCAAGTGGGATGCCTCTGGCTTTGACTACACAACATGACACACACACACACACACACACACACACACACACACACACACATCCGCTCCCAGGACTCCTCATCAGAGGGTGGCTGCTCAGCCATCTCTAAAAAGATCACCATTTAAGATATCTCAAATAGTGTCCCCCAAAATGGAGACCCCCCCAAAATCACTAGTCCCCTGTCTGTGCCTCTGTTTCCTCTGCCATGAAAAAGGAGATTCTACTGCTTTTCTGCATCGCAGTGGGAGTGTAGCTCCATGGAGGTGCATAGAGCATTTCAGAACTGGGTGGAAGGTGCTATCTGTGAGCAAAGCAAATGTAACCCCCACGGAGCTAACCTAGGTCCCTGGGGCTCCCTGTGCTGGTAGCTCAGAGAAGTGCATGTGGTTGTGGGGGGTAAGCCACTGCAGGCTCAGAGTCTACTCAGCAACCAGTAGGGAGTGAGATGCCCTCTAGGGTGACCAGACGTCCCGATAAAATCAGGACCGTCCCGATATTTGGGTGGTTGTCCCAATACTTGTCCCGATATTTCACTCCGCTGGCAGCATCCGGCTTTTTTTTTTCTTTGCTCTGCCAGTTGACTCCCTCCTCCCCCATGTGTCCTGATATTTTCTTCATCTCATCTAGCCACCCTAATGCCCTCCCCTTGGGAGCTCAGGAGTGGGGGGATGCCATTTTAGGAGCCGTCTGGAGCCAGCCAGGGAAAGGGCAGGACTGGCTGGGGGCTGGCGAGTCCCAGGCCTGCATGCAGGTTTCCTCCTGAGAACTAGTCTCTGGGGAACCTGACAGCAAATCCCCCAGTTTGAGCCTTTGCCGCTCCAAGATGACTCCCAGTTTGTAGAACTTTGTTGGTGAAACTTCCCCCATCCAGGCAGAATGAGCCCCCAGATCCCTAGGTGAGACTTGCCACCTTATCCCACATGTGAGTCCTCTGGGCTGTGCGGAGCCCAGTCAGCCACATTGCTAACTGCGGCCTGCACAGAAGGTAGCATGGCCGCAGGTCATCCAGGGCCCCTCCAGGGTACGTCTACCCATGAACACTAATATGACTTTTGCTGTATCAGGTCACGTGACTGGGGGAATTCACGGGTATTATCAGTGTGGGCACCAGTGGCCCTGAGAATAGTGTTTTACCCTCTTCTGTTCCATTCACCTGCTGTTTGATGTAATTACTGTGTTAAAGACATTGCATGTGTCTGTGTTATTTCTTGGGAGTCTCCAGCTATCTGGCAAGTAACTGGGGATTACCCTGTGGTTAGAATTTTCTTCCCATGCTGCCCCGGTGACCCTGCCAGGAAGGAGCGAGAGGGGTGGAGGCACCACCAAATAAACCCAGATGGGGAGAAAGACGTGTTCTTTTTCTTTACTGGAACTGGAGTTTTACATCATGTTCCTCCATCCAGTCTGGCACAAACACAGTCACCAGGTTCCCATCAGGCAATTCTCTGATTGGCATCGGTAAGAAAAGTGTCCATAAGCTCTTTTTGCCAGTTGATCTGATCTGACCACTCTTCTGAGATCCAGCCGCCTTGAGGCTCAATTCTTTTCCAAGGTTGCAACTATCCTGAGCTGCCCTTGCATCAGGAGCTGAGATGGGCGATAGCTGATCACCAGGGCCGGCTTTAGCAAGTGCAGGGCCCGATTCATGGAGCTTGTACTCACTGGGCAGCGCTCTGAGTCTTCGCGGTACTTTGGGTTGCCGCACTCCAGCCAGGGGAGCGGGGCTGAGAGCTTGCAGCTCTCCGACTGGGGGAGCAGGGCTGTGGGGCTGCAGTGCTTGGGAGCGGAGCTGCGGGGCTTGCCGCGCTCTGGCTGGGTTCAGGGCCCTCTTAGGCATGGGGCCCGATTTGGGGAAATCGGCCTAAAGACGGCCCTGCTGATCACTACTAAGAGTGTTGATCTGTAGCTCAGAAGAGCAAGGAATGGATCTTCCTGCTTCAGTATTTCCTTGGCCCTCTGTACAGCTCTCTCTGCCTCTACAGTTGCTTGTGGGTAATGCAGGCTGCTAGTGAT
This sequence comes from Gopherus flavomarginatus, assembly GCF_025201925.1. Taxonomy (NCBI): domain Eukaryota; kingdom Metazoa; phylum Chordata; order Testudines; family Testudinidae; genus Gopherus; species Gopherus flavomarginatus. The sequence continues at coordinate 373,801,380 of NC_066617.1, read as the reverse complement.
GTGTTCAAAATCATATGTTGTTTGGAAAGATTTAACTTCAGCCGCAGTGAATTGTGGTCCATTGTCCTCCAATAGTTGTGCTGCAATACTAACCTGGGTGAATGCGCTCTTTGATTTTTTGATCACACTGCAACATGTTGTATCGTTCAAATATGCAATTTCAATGTATAGCTAGAAAAATAATCCACTGCAAATAGATAATGGTGTCCTCTGAATTTGCAGCAATCTGCTGCTAGCCTATTTCAGGGTCTGTCTAGTAGACGTGCTATTATTCGAGGCTTTTGGTTGTGTTGGTCTGTTAGTTCTGCAGTGTTCACATGTGTGAGAGACGGGGCATTCTCTGTAATATTTTTGTAGGACTATGGTGTGTGCCTCAGTTTCCCCTCCAAGCTGCATCGTTAACTCAGAGGTGGGAAAAGGTTTGCACTCTGCAGAGATACTGGTGTGATGAACACCTGGCTGTCTGAGTCCTGGGCCCATTTCCATGAGTCTGAGAAGACAAGGGCCACTCTGATTGTCCAGTCATTTGATATCTAGCAACTAACGACCATGGATGCCCCTCCCCTCCACCTCACAGGCAGCCAATCATGCTTAATCAGCTGGAGAACAAAGGACTGCGGAGGGGCCAGGTGCGGGTAATGTTTCCCCAGCAAGAAAGCTGCCAAAAGTGACAGAGCTTATGAGGGCGGGTTCTAGGTTCAATATATCCTCACTCCTGATCTTGTGCTGCCCCTTGATACGGAATAGCTACTGGAGACTCTGATGGATTGGTCCCCCCTTCCTGGGATGTCTCCAGATGTACTGGGGTTTCACTGAGCCCCTTCTGCTCCACCAGTCTGGATTCCCTCACCCTGTTTTGCTAAATTATGCTCTCTGGCCTCTTGCAGCACACACACACAGGTAGGGCCACACCCAGCCACAGACACAAACTGAAGTCATCGCTGTGTGAGAGAATTCACTCAGCACTCACGTGAATACTCCCTTTGGGGAATAAACCTAAAATAATACTGTCTTGCACTGTATAGAAAGATCTACACAGCACAAGCTCATAAAAAATCAGCCTCTCATAGAAGAATCATAGATGATGAGGTTTGGAAAAGGCATCAGGAGGTCATCTACTCCAACCCCTTGCACAAAGCAGGAGCTAAACTCCAACTAAATCACTGTAAAATGGGGATATGTTCATAGTGACTTTCCTTTGCTAGGTTTTTTGATGATCCTTCAGTGAATGGTGCTGCACAGTATAATGATAGCTACTGGTGAGAATTATTGATCTGTGATCCCTTAACAACAGCCCTGTGTGTCTGCAGATTGTTTGTGTCTCCCCTCAGGCATCTTTCTCCAGATTTCTCTGTCTACTCTCTACTCATTCCTCCTGGGCATTTACAGGGTATCAGACCCTATGGAGATCTCGGCGTTATCCTAGTTTTTTGTAGTAATCAACTATAATTTTTAAATATGCACATGTAACCCTTCTGCCCCTCTAAGTTGGCAGCAACAAGGGCCGGGTTCAGTATCCAGAGGTTCCGTTTCAATAACCCAATGCCAAACCAGCTCGAGCCCCCACCCAGTGACCTGGGAAAATCTTACACACACCCCTAGGCGCCTCAAAGAGGCAATGCTTCCCCTCTCGCAAGCACAGAGTCTCGGTGTAGCAGAAAAGATTTAATACATGAGATAAACAACAAACACTAAATTGGGAAAAACACCTCTACTAGAGTTCATAGACCAAACCGTGAGCAAAGACCCACCCCAGGAAATTGGGCTGTGTCCTCTTTCCTGGGCTCTTGAGTCCAGCAACCCCCAAATCACCCACAGTCCCAAAAGTCTCTGTCCTGGGTCAGTGCAGCCCAAAGTTCGAGAGTCTATCTGCAGGTCTCCCCCCCCTGCCTGGTAGAAAGGGGCACCTTACGTGGTCCGGGGCCAACTGCCCTGCCTCTCCGTGGATTCTGCTCCCGCCTTCTCCACGAACTGCTCCGCTTTACCAGCCACTCCACTCTGCTCCTCCAGCCGTTCTCAGAAACTGCTCCGCTCCGCCAGCAGCTCTGCTCCACCTGTGAGCTGCTCCAGTTGTCCCTGCAAACTGCTCAGCTCTGCAGGCCGCTCACAGCTACTCCGCTCTGCCAGTCGCTCCGCTGCCACCAGCTGTCCCGTGATCCGCTCCAGCCGTCCCCACAAACTGCTCCACTCCGCCAGCAGCTCTGTTCCACAGTATAGCTTTGGGCTCCCCACTAGTTAGCACAGTACTCAGTGCTCTCAGCTCAGTGATTTTAGCTCTTTAGTGATTTTCAGCTCTTAGTGATTCCAGCTCATAGTAGGGGAGCCCCAGTGCTAGTGCACCATTAGCCCAAAGTGATTTCAGCTCAGTAACCTGTAATTAAATTCTTAAGAGAATAAAAAAACAACTCTGACATTCCACAGTGGAGAGAGGAGAGGGTGCAACTGGTGCTTCTAGCCCCACAAGGAGACTGCACCACCAGGCACAAATACCTGTCCCCAGCCTCTCTCAGTTCTCTGGGTTTTGGAACCCATGTCCCATGTCTAGCCAGTACCACCCAACTGAGGGTGAGCAATTTGTCACCAAGCATTCCCACAGCTTGGTAGTCTGGGATAGGGTGGGCGTGCCTATGCAAATACACTCTCTCACATTCTTTCCACCAGATGTCAGGGTAGAGCTTATTCTGACTCTGCTTACATCCTCCCCCCAGCCAAGAATTTGTCGTCCCGACAAATCACCTTCCCTACTATACCAACTTATTGGTCCCCTCCAAAAGGCATTAGATAGCCCACTTTAGCTTTCACAAACCTGTGTGCTAAATGTATAGGCTCCTCACTAATCACCCCAGGTGCATCATAAGTTAACCGTTTCACTGGTCTTATTACCCTGTCTCGCCTATTGAGAATCTCTGTTGCTATGGTAGAGGGGACATCCTCTTGAGTGCCGGATGGGGAGGTTTCCTGTGAGTTCCCCTCAGATACTGGCATAGGCCCCTGCATTTCTAGTTCTAACAGTGGAGGGTCGCAGGTGCTCTGGACATCCTCCATCTGTATGTCACCACTGTCCAATAGTCTGTGTAAGTCATTACACGGGGGTCCCACCAGTGGCTCAGGGATGTCAGGAATGGGTCTAAATACTTCTGCCATAGGGTTTAGGGCGGAAGAGGATGTGCTCTCTTCTGGTTCAGCGGATCGAGACTGAAATCTTGTCTTCATCCCAGGATACACCATGGTTGTGTCTTCCTCCTCAGACTCACTCTCAGATGTGCTGAGTAGGGGTAGGTTAGCTGCAGGGAGCCGGCTGTCCACGTTGGAAGGCGGCTTTGGCACAGCACCTTTGTTCTGCCCAGTTGCCCGGTTGTGGCCAATCTCATAAGGGCTGCCTACCAATTCCCCCACAGGGAGCAAAAGGTTTCTGTGCACGGTCTTGGTCTGCCCTGTACCCTCTTCAGGTTTGATCTTATAAACCGGCAGGTCTCCTAGCTTTTCCATCACTAGGTAAGGTATTGCCTTCCACCTGTCAGCTATCTTGTGTTTGCCAGCAATACCCAAATTTCGCAGTAGGACTCTGTCCCCTGGCTGGAGCTCTTGCACACGTACCCTAGCATCATATCGATGTTTGTTGCGGCCTGCATTCTTCTGAGCTGCAGATGTAGCTAAGTGATAAGCATCCCGCAGCTTTTCTCGTAGTCGGGATAGATATTGCTGGTGAGTGTCATAGCTATCTCCATCCTCGGATACACCAAAGCACAGGTCTATGGGTAATCTTGGTTCTCGCCCAAACATTAAGAGATATGGGGTGACTCCCGTAGCGTCGTTCTTTGTGGCGTTGTAGGCGTGCACTAGAAATGCGACATGTTGACTCCAGGTTGCCTTCTGCTCTGGCCGCAAAGTCCCTAACATATCTAACAGGGTTCGGTTGAACCTCTCTGGCTGCGGATCACCCTGTGGGTGATAAGGCGTTGTCCTTGACTTTTTAATTCCTGCTATCCTCAGCACCTCCTTCAGAAGGTGACTCTCAAAGTCTCGTCCCTGATCCGAGTGTATCCGGGCTGGGAATCCATAAACTGAGAAATATTTTTCCCACAGTACTCGAGCGACAGTAGTGGCCTTCTGATCACGTGTGGGGTATGCCTGCGCATATCGCGTATAATGGTCGGTCACTACTAGAATGTTCCCAATATTCCTCTTGTCTACTTCTAAGGACAAGAAATCAATGCAAACCAGCTCCAGAGGTTTGTTGCTGGTGATGTTCTTCAGATATGCGGCCCTTGTGGGCAGAGTTTTCCTTTGAACACATCGAGCACAGGTATCACATTTTCTGCGAACATCTTCGGCCATCCGAGGCCAATAGAACCTACTACGGATAAGTTCCAGGGTCCTCTCCATCCCTAAATGTCCAAAATCATCATGCAGGGCCCTCATGGCCAGGGCTCTGTACTCTTTTGGCAGCACTAGTTGATTCCGTTGCTTTTGTAGAGGGTCTGTGGTCACGCGGTGTAGCACTCCCTGAATCAGTTTCAGTTTGGTCCATTCTCTCATTAGTAGTTTACCCTCTGGGGTAGGTGGGACAACCTCAGCTGGGCCTCGCCCCTCTCTTTTAGCAAGTAGTGTATCACAAATGTCAATATCTTGCAGCTGGGCTTCCTGCCAGTCAGCCGCATTGAGCATGGGCAAGGGAGATTGGTCCAAAGCAATATAGTTCACTGAAGCAGAAGGCACGCATTCAGGGGGCAGGCCCAAAGCTTCAGCAACACATCCATGAAGGCTCTCAGGGGCCTCTGACTCTCGGCGACTCACACTGCAGATAGCTCTCACGCCATCCGTGGGTATCACAGCAACGTCAGGTGCCTGCGGACGTCTGGACAAGGCATCTGCATCTACATTCATAGAATCATAGAATCATAGACTATTAGGGTTGGAAGGGACCTCAGGAGGTCATCTAGTCCAACCCCCTGCTCCAAGCAGGACCAATCCCCAGATTTTTACCCCAGTTCCCTTAATGGCCCCCTCAAGGATTGAACTCACAACCCTGGGTTTAGTAGGCCAATGCTCAAACCCCTGAGCTATCCCTCCCCCCTGCTCCTCCCTGATCGGTATTGAATGCTGAACTCATAGCTAGCCAAGGCAGCCACCCATCTCTGGCCTGTAGCATCCAATTTAGCACTTGTTAACACATAGGTCAGTGGGTTGTTGTCTGTCCACACCTGGAACTGAGCACCGTACAAGTAGTCTCGAAATTTCTCAGTGATGGCCCATTTCAAGGCCAAGAACTCCAGCTTGTGGATGGGGTAGCGAGTTTCACTGTCAGACAGTCCTCGGCTGGCAAAGGCTACCGGTTTGCGTTTGCCTTCCACTTCCTGATACAGTACTGCTCCCAGACCCTCCAAACTGGCATCAGTATGCAAGATAAACGGTTTGCTTGGGTCAGCAAAGACTAGGATGGGAGCATGAGTTAAGCGAGTAATGATTTCCCGAAAAGCTCTCTCACATCTTTCATCCCACCGCTGCCCAAATGGTTCGAAGGGGCCATAGTGTCTCTGCAAAGGAGTCTTTGGAGGCCTTCGCTTATTCTGGGTCTTAGATTTGTTCTTGTTGGACTGGTATCCCCTGGTAAGATCATTCAGAGGTTTTACAATCGTAGCATAGTTCTTCACAAATCTGCGGTAGTAGCCACTAAATCCAAGAAACGTCTTGAGTTCTCTGTAGTTAATGGGACGTGGCCAGGTAGTGAGTGCTTCTATTTTATCGGGGTCAGTACTCACACCCTCTTGGGACACGATGTGACCTACATACTTCACTGAGGTTTGGCAGAACTGGCATTTATCAATTGAAAGCTTCAAACCGTATGCCTCCAACCTATCGAGCACTTTAAGAAGTCTTTCTTCATGTTCCTCCAGGGTTCTTCCAAACACAATCAGGTCATCCAAGTAAACTAACACCTGCAGTAAATTCATGTCTCCCACGACTTTTTCCATAAGTCGTTGAAATGTGGCAGGGGCCCCAGAAATCCCTTGTGGCATGCGTTCGAACTGGTAGAACCCTAACGGGCAGATGAAGGCTGTCTTCTCCTTATCCTCTTCTCCCAGAGGGATCTGGTAGTATCCACTCCGAAGATCCAACACAGAGAACCACTGACTGCCCAGCAAACAGTCCAAGGCATCTTGTACTCGAGGCATGGTGTATTGATCAACTGTAGTGCGCCTGTTTAGGGTGCGGTAGTCAATACACATCCGGATTTTTCCACTCTTCTTACGAACGACCACAATGGGTGAGGCATAGGGGCTTCGTGACTCTGTGATGATACCATTCGCGATCAGCTCTTGAAGATGATGGCGCACGTCTTCCATTTCAGAGAGGGCAATCCTCCTAGACCTCTCCCTGAAGGGTCGGGGATCTTGTAGCCTGATATGGTGTTCCACTCCCTTTGCACATCCCACGTCCCACTCATGTAGTGAGAACACCTTGGATCTCTCGCAAAGCTTCTTCCTCAGGCGATCCTTCCACTCCTCAGACAGCGGTGAGTCCCCGAAGTCAAACTTCGCAGGATCTATCATTGGAACTTCAGCTTCACACTGGGGTCTCACAACGCTTTCAGGCTCAAAGATGTCTGCAATCTTCTGCCCTGGTTTTACAAACACATCACGGCATGTTTCATTAGCAACCAGTATCGTCACCTCCTCCTGGGCTTCAGCAGGTAGGGTTATGACTCCACTGAGAACCAGCACTCCTTCTGGGAGCCCTCCCTGGGTTGGCTGCTCTACCACAGCTAATGTTCCCTTACTGCCTTTTAGGCAGGTACTCCTGACAATCACCTCCTTTTCTGACATGGCAGGCACCACTAAAGGGACCGGGCCCGCATACCTCAGTGCTCCTACTGGCAAATCAGGCATCACTTTTCTTGTGTCCTCAATTTTTCTGTAAGCCGCGGCACAGTGTGTGTGTATCACCAAGGTGTTCAGATATTGGTCTCCTGCTTGCTGTCTGCAGTAATCGGCCAGTATCCTAAAGAGGCTGGAGTTGGTCCCTATTAGCACAGACACATCAGAGGCTCCTTTGGGGTCAGGGCATATTAAAGCAGCAGTGTCCACCTCCTGTCTTACCCCAGCAATCTCTTCTGGGAATTCCAGGTGTACTATGACATAGCCCTGATAAGGGTATTCATCCATGCTGAGGCCACATAGGCCAAGCCCTGTCAGGGGCTGTATAGGCAGATGCCCAAGCATCTGCTGGTAGAAAGACTGGAATATGATAGTCACCTGGGATCCAGTGTCAAGCACTGCTCTACATTCTGTCCCTTCAACCTTTACAGTGACTTCCGCTCGGGGTCCTATCAATCCTGGGGGGATTCGGGACGCATGGTTCCTTCCAGGGGAGCCTCCGCATCTTGCAGGCCTAGGCGGCTCCCTTCCCAGGCCCTGGGGCCGTTTCCCGGCTTTCCCCAGGTGGTCCTCAGCTTTTGATATACCAGCATGGGATTCTCTGCATTCTGACACCTTGCAGCAATGTGCCCACTCTGGCCACACCGGTAGCAGAAGAAGGATTGTCCTTTCCCTTGCTGTCGAGGGGGTGCAGATGTTCTAAACGTAGTCCTCTGGACCATGGTAGCAGAGGGTTCCTTGCACCTTGAAGTCTTTGCTGAATCGAGGGTACTCTCTAGTTCAGTCACTTTCTGTGTTAAGGCCTGCACTCGCTGAGTAAGTTCCTCTTGAGGATTCACCATTAGTGCCTTGGGTGTCCGTGTGGATGTTGTGCCAGATGCTTGGTGTTGCTGCACCTCCCAAACCTCGCCAGCTGCCTGCCTCTCTTCTTCTTCTCGGACCTCTTTTATCAGGTGAGAGTAACTTGGTGGATTATCTTGCCGTTCCCTTAATCGAAGGTGGAGAAGGATTGGGTTCTGATATTGAATTCCTCTCACAATCTGAGACAATCTAGTCCGGTCCATTTGCTCAACGGCTACTGCTCCCCTCATGATGGCTCTCTGTAATAATTTCTCCAATCTTTGGACATAGGCAGAAACCTTCTCTCCCTTTTGTTGCCTGGCATTGAGGAATTTGCAATAAACATCCTCTGAACCCTCCGTTCTCCCAAAAGCATGGTCCAGGGCCTCTAGGCAGTCCCTCACCTTGACCCCAGGGTTACCGAGTTTCAGGGTGCGAATCACATCTAGAGCTGGCCCCCTGAGACACTCTACTAGTCGCCTTCTCTTTTCAGCCTCAGGCACCGCCCACTCCTGCAGCATCTCTGTGGTGTGCTCCAGCCAGGGTTCAAATGCTTCCTCCCCAGGTATTGGGGTGGGACCCCCAGAAAACAACCTCAGTTTACGATAGGGGCTTGACTCGGGGTGGGGTGGCATGACCTTCCCTAATGCTTGCCCCAAAGCCTTCACCCACTCATCAGGTGAAGGAGCAGTCTCCTGTTGTGGGGCTCTCGGCTTAAGGCCCAACAGACCTGGCATATCAGCCAAAGTTTTTCCCTCTTTCCCCAAAAAGTCTGACATTTTCTTTAAAAACTCTACATCAGCAGTAGGGGCTGGTGAGGGCTGGCTCCCAGTGGTTATTACCTTCCACTCACCATCATCCACTGCTATCGTGCCTGGAACCTGTAGAGGGTCCACAGCCGAGGGCAGCTCACACAATACAGCAAAAGCGCCCTCTTCCCTCACAAAAATGCGCCCACGCATTTTGCACTTACACAAGTACTCAGTGGATGACCTTAAGATAGGTTCTATTGAGCCCTCATCGACTGCCTCCAGCACTCCCGTTACCAGAAGACAGTTCCTGGGGTCAATATTCATCCCCTTGCACCAATCCTCTAACAAGTGTAGAGCCATTATACAAACTCTAATCTTTTCCCAATACAACAGATCAAAAACAACAAGGTAATTAGGGGTTTTCCCAATTCAATGGATCACTCAAAATGTGCTTGCGAGGGGTACTGACCTAGGATATCCCGGACGAGCCCCCAAAATGTAACCCTTCTGCCCCTCTAAGTTGGCAGCAACAAGGGCCGGGTTCAGTATCCAGAGGTTCCGTTTCAATAACCCAATGCCAAACCAGCTCGAGCCCCCACCCAGTGACCTGGGAAAATCTTACACACACCCCTAGGCGCCTCAAAGAGGCAATGCTTCCCCTCTCGCAAGCACAGAGTCTCGGTGTAGCAGAAAAGATTTAATACATGAGATAAACAACAAACACTAAATTGGGAAAAACACCTCTACTAGAGTTCATAGACCAAACCGTGAGCAAAGACCCACCCCAGGAAATTGGGCTGTGTCCTCTTTCCTGGGCTCTTGAGTCCAGCAACCCCCAAATCACCCACAGTCCCAAAAGTCTCTGTCCTGGGTCAGTGCAGCCCAAAGTTCGAGAGTCTATCTGCAGGTCTCCCCCCCCAGCCTGGTAGAAAGGGGCACCTTACGTGGTCCGGGGCCAACTGCCCTGCCTCTCCGTGGATTCTGCTCCCGCCTTCTCCACGAACTGCTCCGCTTTACCAGCCACTCCACTCTGCTCCTCCAGCCGTTCTCAGAAACTGCTCCGCTCCGCCAGCAGCTCTGCTCCACCTGTGAGCTGCTCCAGTTGTCCCTGCAAACTGCTCAGCTCTGCAGGCCGCTCACAGCTACTCCGCTCTGCCAGTCGCTCCGCTGCCACCAGCTGTCCCGTGATCCGCTCCAGCCGTCCCCACAAACTGCTCCACTCCGCCAGCAGCTCTGTTCCACAGTATAGCTTTGGGCTCCCCACTAGTTAGCACAGTACTCAGTGCTCTCAGCTCAGTGATTTTAGCTCTTTAGTGATTTTCACCTCTTAGTGATTCCAGCTCATAGTAGGGGAGCCCCAGTGCTAGTGCACCATTAGCCCAAAGTGATTTCAGCTCAGTAACCTGTAATTAAATTCTTAAGGGAATAAAAAAAACAACTCTGACATTCCACAGTGGAGAGAGGAGAGGGTGCAACTGGTGCTTCTAGCCCCACAAGGAGACTGCACCACCAGGCACAAATACCTGTCCCCAGCCTCTCTCAGTTCTCTGGGTTTTGGAACCCATGTCCCATGTCTAGCCAGTACCACCCAACTGAGGGTGAGCAATTTGTCACCAAGCATTCCCACAGCTTGGGAGTCTGGGATAGGGTGGGCGTGCCTATGCAAATACACTCTCTCACATTCTTTCCACCAGATGTCAGGGTAGAGCTTATTCTGACTCTGCTTACACACAAAGCAGCCAATTAATATCTGACTCAGCAGAGAGCCCAAGGGTTCTCATCTCCCTTTGGGGACGTCCCTTAATTACTGTTTACTCCTAAAGGTGGATAAAGAGCACAGAAAGACAGACAGGCTGGTCTCCAGCCAGTTTGCATTCAGATGCCTCTTCTCCAGTAGATGCTGAGCGAACCCTCCTGGGATTGCACACAATTATATTATAAATACTGCACACCCTCAGCTTTTGGTGAGGGATGTTGCTGCAGATGCTGGAGTGAGAGAGGTGTGGGACACGGCTACCTGAAGGGGATTCTCAGGGAAGACACTTCCATATCGGGATTCACAGGTACTCATCTCTAGCTGAGGAGCTCACCTGCTCGACAAACTCAGTGAAACGTGGAGTGATGAGATAGAGAGTAAGTTTGTGGTACTTTCCTCTCTGTGCAGCCATTAAAAACCTTAGGGCTCTTGCCACGGGGGATGAATTTGCTCTAATATCATTGACCTAAATGTCCCTCTTTGCTATGCCCACCCAGGCTCAGGGCCTCCAGCTCCAAACTGGCTGCATTTCAGTGGAGGAAAGGTGTTAGTAGATGTAGAAAACAAAAGTCAATTTCTGATGCCATAGTCTGTAGTTTGCTTAGGCCCCACTGAGAGAGGTAGGTGGGTATATGCTATTACTTTACTTTTATCTGCTGGAATAATTATAAAAAATTGTCAGCATGGGCAAGACATGTTTTCTCCTAGCTTCATTTCAGAAGTCGACTGAACTGTTATGCCTGAACTGGCTGCATTTCAGTGGAGGAAAGGTGTTAGTAGATGTAGAAAACAAAAGTCAATTTCTGATGCCATAGTCTGTAGTTTGCTTAGGCCCCACTGAGAGAGGTAGGTGGGTATATGCTATTACTTTACTTTTATCTGCTGGAATAATTATAAAAAATTATAAAAAATTGTCAGCATGGGCAAGACATGTTTTCTCCTAGCTTCATTTCAGAAGTCGACTGAACTGTTATGCCTGAAATTTTAAAAAAAGCAGTTCAGCCAGAAGCAGACACACTGCATGGAGAATTTAAGTCCAAATGGTTAAAGATTGAAAAACTTATAAGCAACTGAAAATCAGGTCTCCTAATTGAAGGTGTCAGACAGCCAACAGCACCACCTACAATGGCCAATTCATTCGTGAATCCCATTCAGCTAAGTTCTTTGCTTTAACAATGTCTGTGCCAAGTAGTTCCACAGGCCAAATGTGATTTAAGCAAACAATTTTCTTTTATCAGTGTTATATGTTCAGACTTTCAATGTCATTGAATGTTCCCTTGTTCATGTGTTATGAAACACAGTGAATATAAATGCCTGATCTACTTTCTTTATCAATTGATTCATATAGTTGCAGACTTGAAGGGACCATTAGATCACCCAGTCTGACTTTCGGCATAGCACAAGCCATTAAATTTGACCCAGTTACCCCGGGGCTGAGCACAAGGGCTTGTATGTGACTGAGGTCTACATAGGGTTAGAAGGGACCACAAGGGTCAATTGCTCTAACCACTTGCCAAGGGCTGAACAATCCCAGTGGTGCCCCTAGATGATCGAGATGCTAAAGGAGCAGTGAAGGATGATAAGGCCATTGCAGAGACACTACATGAATTCTTTGCATCGGTCTTCACAGCTGAGGATGTTTGGGAAATTCACAAATCTGAGCCATTCTTTTTAGGTGTGAAGAACTGTCCCAGACTGAGGAGTCATTAGAGGAGGTTTTGGAACAAATTGATAAATTAAATAGCAATAAGTCACCAGGCCCAGATGGGATTCACCCAACAGTTCTGAAGGAACTCGAATGTGAAATTGTAGAACTGCTAACTGTACTCTGTAACCTATTATTTAAATCAGCTTCTGTACCACATGACTGGAGGACAGCTAATGTGACATCATTGTTTAAAAAGGGCTCCAGAGGTGATCCTGGCGATTACACACCAGGAAGCCTGACTTAAGTACCAAGCAAAGAAAGGGGAGGGAAAGCTCAGTGGTTTAAGCATTGGCCTATGAAATCTAGGCTTGTGAGTTCAGTTCTTTAAGGAACTCATTTGGGGAACTGGGGTAAAAATCTGGAGATTGGTCCTGCTTCAAGCAGAGTTGTTTTGTTTCTTTTGTGCGGGGCTGGAAGGGATAGCTCGTTGGTTTGAGCATCAGACTGCAAAACCCAGGGTTGTGAGTTCAATCCTTGAGAGGGCAGTTTGGCGATTGGTCTTGCTTTGAGCAGGGGGTTGGACTAGATGATCACCAGAGGTCCCTTCCACCCTTAATGATTTAATGAAACTGGTTGAAATGATGGTAAGAAAAAAAATTGTTAGACACATAGATAAATCATAATTTTTTGAGGAAGAGTCAACAAAGTTTATGTAAAGGGAAATCATGCCTCAGCTGGAGGTCAATGCAGTTTGTCCTAATAGTTAATTACGCTCAGTGCTAAACATTGGGTCCTTAATTCCAGCTGGAATTTGTATGAGTTCAGCTTTCTGCCTTTCTTGGCCAGATTAAAGAGACGGTTATTACTATTTAAGATAAATAAATGAAGGTCTCTGAGTGTCTCACCATCGGACATTTTTTCCAGGCTCAATTCATTTTTGTGGCTCTTTTCTGCACCCTTTCCAATGTTTCAACATCCTTTTTGAAATGTGGGTCCCAGGACTTTACGCAGTCGGTTTCACCAGTGCCACGTGCAGAGGTAAAATCCTTCCCCTGCTCCAACTCACCGCTCCCCTGTTTATGCAGCCAATGACCACATCACCTTTTTGGCCATAGCATTGCACTGGGAGCTCACAATGATTTGGTTGTCCACAATGACCCTTAAATCCTTTCCAGTGTCCCTGCGCTCCATAATACAGGCCCTAGTCTGAGGGTCAGCCCTGCATTACCTGTACCGAGAGGATAACTTTGCATTTGTCTGCATAAAAACATTTTGTTTGCATGAACCCAGCTCACCAAACACCCCAGATCCGTCAAAGTACCTGCCTTGGCCTCCTCATTGTTCCCACTTTGCCATTCTTTAGGTCATCTGCTAATTTTGTCTGCAGTGATTTTCTATTTGATTCCAGATCGTTGCTGAAAATATTGAATAGCATCAGGCCTAGAATTGATCCCTGCAGAAACCCACCAGAAACAGCCCGATTCACTGACAATGGCCCATTGACAACTGCTTTCTGAGACTGCTTATCAGTTAGCCAGTTTTTAGTCCATTTAACATGTGTTTTACTGATATTGTATAGTGTTGATTTTTTTATCTGAATATTTTCCCCTACTAAATCAAATGACTCAGAGAAATCAAAGTGTAGTGTTTCTATGTGGTTCCCTTGTTCAAACAAATGTGTTCTCTCATTAAATGATGAAATCAGATTTATTTGACGAGATCTGTTTTAAATAAACCCAGTTGTTGACTGGCATTAATTATATTCCTAGACTTTTTTTTTTTAACTAATCCCATACCAGCTTCCACTGTTTTCTAATCTTGTCAAATCTTTTTTTAAAGCTTTCCCTATATGTTTGATAGTTTAAATTTAACACAGTACTGTTCTATATATGCTTTTTCATATATATATATATATTTCATCACCTCATGTGATATAAATACTTCATACTGCTTCTTTCCAAATGCAGAACAAAAATATTTCTTGAACACCTCTGCCTTTCCTGCAACATTAACAATTTTCTTTTCTCCCTCTACGAATTGGCCGAAACCTTTTCTAGGCTTTCTTTTCTTCTTAATACAATTAATAACCTCCTTTTTTTGATCCTTAGCCATGCCACTCACAGATTTCTCCCTGACATCTTTCACATTACTTATCAATTTTCATTAATTCCAATTTGTATTGTTTGTTATCTATTTTCCCTTTTTCTAATTTGTTATGTGTTACTCATTTCCCCTCCCCCCCCGGGCCCAATTACTGCCTTTACTTCGCTTTGCTACTGAACAAGGTTTTTAGCCAAAGTTTTCCACTTTCTTGGCTGTGTTATTGTGGAGTTTTAGCTATCTAATACTTTTAAAGAACTCCCAAGTTTCATTCCCATTTTTCTGTCTAAATTTAACCTTCCAAGTAGTTTTATTGATATGTTGCCTCAACTTTGGGGAATTAGCCCCTTTGAAGCACTGTCTATACATATTACTGGTTGGGAACTGTTCTCCATTTTTCCATTTGAATGTAATCAGTTCATTTGTTTATTTTGTTCTCCTTATCATATGACCCCTTCTTTGTCTCTTTTCTAAACTGAACAGTCCCAGACTTTTCAGTCTGTCCACATCTGGCACCATCCCCATTCTCATAACCTGTCTCAGAAATCCCCTTTCTGTGTGCTATATCCTTTAAGAGACTGAGTGACAACAACCGAGAACATGTCCAGAGCAGGTTATTCTCCATCCCATTCCTTAGGCATACGAACATTGTCTTTGTTTGGCCACTGCTAGGAATGAGCAAGTGTTTCTGTGAAGTTGCTATCAGTGATGCCCGGGTCTTCTCCCTGAACTGTGCTCTAGCTGGGATCTATCCCCTGGCACATGTCTTTGCAAAAAAATTCATTTTTTTTTCCACTCTCAGATGTTGAGCAACTGGGTGAATGGGGAACTTTCTACAGCATGGACACTCTAGCCTGGCTTTCATTGCGTTAAGAAACAATGATGGATAACCAGTATCCACACTTGTGTTTCCTGCTGGTGCCTATTAACATTTCCTGCACCGTGATGTGCAGGAATTATTGCTGCATGGAGCACCATGAAGTATGGAATTGGCATTAGTATGGCCAGTTGTTCAGAATTAATTCCTCTGAAGAATGAAAATACCAGTTTTCAGTGTTTGACGGGCAACCAATCTGCTTTACCCATGAGAACAGCCCCCAGTAGTGCATGTAGTGTCTCATATTAACACTGTCCCTCCATTCAGGTGTTTGTCCTGCGATCATCACGCTAGACCCTGGGCACATACAGGAAGTTGGGGGAAAATATGGTATATACAGGAGACACCATTCTGCCTCAGAGTTAGAAACCTTCTCCCCTATCCCATGTCAGATTCCAACATAACTGACTTCATCAACCCCTCCAACTTTATCCTGCTGGGCATTCCTGGCCTGGAGGCTGCCCATATCTGGATCTCCATCCCCTTCTGCACCATCTACGCCATAGCCATCTTGGGGAACTTCTGTGATGCAGTAGGGACTGTCTGTGTGGGGAGTGGGAGAGCAGGGGAGGACTTTAGGAGATGGACGATGCCAGAGCCTGTAACCTGAGCTAGGTAAGGGAGAGGAAAGGTCAACACCTTTGCCCGGGAAGGGGACAAAGGAAGGGAGTGGCAGGAGGGAAGCAGTTGGAGTTTGGGCTTGGGGCTGTGTGGGCGGAATTCAGGGTATCCTAGCTAGGATCCAAGCACCCTGAAAGCCCAGAAGGACTCGGTGGAGGGGTCCTGACTGTGCCTGCAAGCTCTGCTTTAACCTGTGTTCCTGTTGTCCAATAAACCTTCTGTTTTACTGGCTGGCCGAGAGTCACTGTGGGTCCCAGGAAGAGGGGTGCAGGGCCGGACTCCCCCACACTCCGTGACAACTGGTGGCAGCGGTGGGATATACTGCACCCCGTGGACGGCGCTTCCTGCAGTAAGTGACTGGGGAGCAGTAAAACGAAGGGGTGGTTAACCCCTGGGAGTGTGTGCCCAGTGAGAAGGACTTTGCAGTAACAGGGTCCCCCGGGGGATTGCAGCGAGCGGTCCCAGGGGCGGAGGAGTCTGCAGCTCGACCCTGGCAGAGAGGTGGTGACCTCAAGAAGGGCTGGTGCACTAGGGATCCCCCTGGAAACCGTGGGGAGCGGCGAGCACCCCGGCCTGTGAGTGGTCAGCAGGAAGATGTATGCCAAGCGGCGCAAGTGTGACCTGCTAGAGCTGTGCAAGCAGAGGGGGCTGCACCCAGGGAGACGCACCAAGGACCAGCTGATTGCCCAGCTGGAGGAGGGAGACCGCATGAATGAACGGAGCCCTGTCTCTGAGGGAAGCAGCCGAGCAGATGCAGCGCAGGCACCAGTGTCTGTCCCCGCTGGGAGTGGTCAGCCGGCGGACGAGGGCTTCCCGAGACCCCCCCTTCCTAGGCGTAGAGGAAGGGCGGGGAGGAGCCCAGTGTATACCGAGGGCACCGTGACACCCCCGGCCAGCAGGGGATCTGCCCGGCGAAGCCCACCCCCCAGCAGGGGATCCTCCCGGCAACGCTCGGCATCCGTGGAGCGGATGCGGCTGGAATATGAAAGGGAGCTGAGACGGGAGGAGCTCGAGTTAAAGAGGCGAGAGCTGGAGGAGAAGGCGAAACAGCGTGAACATGAGGAG
Organism: Gopherus flavomarginatus; assembly: GCF_025201925.1. Taxonomy (NCBI): domain Eukaryota; kingdom Metazoa; phylum Chordata; order Testudines; family Testudinidae; genus Gopherus; species Gopherus flavomarginatus. Next base: position 373,784,843 of record NC_066617.1, on the reverse strand, counting down.
AACCAGCGTAAACATGAGGAGAACCAGCGTAAACATGAGGAGAACCAGCGTAAACATGAGGAGAACCAGCGCCAGCGTGAGTGGGAGGAGAAGGAGAACCAGCGTAAACATGAGCTGGACCTGGCCCGGCTGAGGAGCAGTGAGGCTCCGGCTGCGGTGAGTGAGGGGGGACCCAAGCCTACAAAGAGCTTTGATAAGCACTTGCTGCCCCGGCGTAAGGAGGGGGAGGACATAGATACCTTCCTGACGGCCTTTGAGAATGCCTGCGAGCTGCACAGGGTTGACCCTGCAGACAGGATTGCAGTTCTCACCCCCTTACTGGACTCCACAGCCGTGGAGGTGTACAGCCGACTGAAAGGGGCGGAGGCAGGGGACTATGAACTGTTCAAACAGGCCCTGCTCCGCGAGTTTGGGCTGACTCCTGAGATGTACCGGAAAAAGTTCCGGAGCCAGCGTAAAACCCGTGAGGTCACATACCTACAACTGGTCAACCGGGCGCAGGGGTATGCCCGCAAGTGGACAGCTGGGGCCCAAACTAAAGAGGACCTGCTTGACCTATTCATACTGGAGCACCTGTACGAGCAGTGCCCGTCCGACCTGAGGCTGTGGTTGATGGACCAGAAGCCGGAGAACCCGCAGCATGCAGGCCAGCTGGCCGACCAATTTGTGGACAGTCGGGCAGGGGATGGCAGGGAGGAGTCTCGAAGGAGCAGGCCTGCCTCAACGCAGAGAGAGAGTCAACATGGGACCTCCCAAAGGGGGCCTATGGAGAACCCCCCCAAAAGGGGAACATCCAGCGGCAGGTCCCTCCGACCCACTCAAGGGGACCCACGAGATATGGGCTGCTATCGCTGTGGCCAACGAGGTCACATACGGGCCCAGTGCCCCAAGCTCAGGGACAGACCAAGCGGACCCAACCCGCAGAGGGTGGACTGGGTAAAAACCCAATCGGAGGAGGGGCTACATTCCCAGGAAAGGGGGATTGGCAACATACCACCTATGGATGCTCCCGGTTCCGGGTTTTTGGTTTACCGGGTGGGCGCGGGGCTGCCCCTCCGGAAAGAGTGCATTGTTTCCCTGGAAGTGGATGGGAGGAAGGTCACTGGGTACTGGGACACGGGCGCAGAGGTGACGCTGGCCCGGCCCGAGGTGGTGGCCTCAGATCGGATGGTGCCCGACACCTACCTGACCCTGATGGGCGTGGGCGGGACCCCATTCAAGGTACCCGTGGCAAGGGTACACCTGAAATGGGGGGCCAAGGAGGGCCCCAAAGATGTGGGGGTACACCAATATTTGCCCACTGACGTGTTAATGGGAGGGGACCTTGAGGACTGGCCTAGTAACACCCAGAGTGCCCTGGTCGTGACTCGTAGTCAGAGTCGGCAAATGGCACTGCACCCCGAAAACGGGGAAGGTACTCGACCTGAGGTGCAGGACCCTAACTCAGGGAGCGGGGAACGCCCAGGGGCACGGTGCAGAGAGGCTGCGGCCTCAGACCCAGCCAGCAAGAGAGAGCCGGTCCCCATTTCTGTCCCAGCTGCTGAGTTCCAGGCCGAGTTGCAGAAAGATCCCTCCTTGCGGAAGCACAGGGACCGGGCTGACCTTAGTGCGGTACAGACCATGAGGAGAGGTTGCAAGGAGAGGTTCCTGTGGGAGAAGGGGTTCCTGTACCGAGAATGGGCTCCCCCAGGGGAAGTAGAGTCATGGGGGATCAGGAGGCAGCTGGTGGTTCCCCAGAAGTTCCGTCACAAGCTGTTGTACCTGGCCCATGACATCCCTCTCGCAGGGCACCAGGGAATCCGGCGCACCAGGCAGAGGATGCTACAGAACTTTTACTGGCCTGGGGTCTTTACCCATGTCCGACAGTACTGCCAATCCTGTGACCCCTGCCAGAGGGTGGGGAAGGCCCGGGACAAGGGGAAAGCGGCTTTGAGGCCTTTACCAATCATAGAAGAACCTTTCCAGAAGGTGGCCATGGACATAGTGGGACCTCTCAGCAAGATGACCCGGTCAGGGAAGAAATACATCCTGGTGGTGGTGGATTTTGCCACTCGCTACCCCGAGGCAGTGGCCTTGTCCTCTATCGAAGCAGACACAGTGGCAGATGCGCTGCTGACAATTTTCAGCCGGGTGGGGTTCCCCAAGGAGGTCTTAACGGACCAGGGGTCCAACTTCATGTCGGCCCTGCTCCGGTCCTTATGGCAGAAATGTGGGGTCCAGCACAACTGGGCCTCAGCGTATCACCCCCAGTCCAACGGGCTGGTAGAAAGGTTCAACGGGACGCTGAAGATGATGCTAAAAACATTTATGAACCAGCATCCGCAAGATTGGGACAAGTACTTACCTCACCTGCTGTTTGCGTACAGGGAGGTACCCCAGGAATCTACCGGGTTTTCACCTTTCGAACTGTTGTATGGAAGGCGGGTGAGGGGGCCCCTAGACCTGATGAGGGACGAATGGGAGGGGAAGGCCTCTCCCGAGGGAGAGTCAGTGGTGGAGTATGTCCTGACCTTCCGGGAAAGACTGGCCGAGCTCATGGGCCTGGCCAGGGAGAATCTGGCCCGAGCCCAGAGGAGGCAGAAGGTCTGGTATGACCGCACAGCACGAGCCCGTGCCTTCGCCACCGGGGATCAGGTGATGGTTCTTATCCCCGTGAGGAGAAACAAACTCCAGGCCGCCTGGGAAGGGCCCTTCAAGGTTATCAAGCAACTGAATGAGGTAAACTATGTGGTGGAGCTGTCAAACCGGGCACATCACCGTCGGGTGTACCATGTGAACATGATGAAACCATACTATGACAGGGGGAATGTGGTGTTGGCCGTGTGTGGACATTGGGAGGGGCAGGGAGATGACCCCTTAGTGGATCTATTCCCTGGGACAAAAGCTGGTTCCCCCCTGGAGGCGATTCCCCTCTCTGAGCAACTGACCCCGGGCCAGCACGCTGAGATCAGAGGGGTGCTGCATCTGTACCGACAGCTGTTTTCCAACCAGCCTGGACGCACTAATTTGACTGTCCACCGGGTGGAGACGGGGTCACACCCCCCTATAAGATGCTCCCCTTTTCGGGTCACTGGTAAAACTGCCCAGGATCTTGAAAGAGAGGTCAGGGACATGCTGGCTTTGGGGGTGATCCAGCCGTCTTCCAGCCCTTGGGCCTCGCCAGTAGTGCTGGTTCCCAAGAAGGATGGGTCAATCCGGTTCTGTGTGGACTATCGAAAGCTCAATGCCATCACCGTATCTGATGCCTACCCTATGCCCAGGCCTGACGAGCTCCTAGACAAGCTGGGAGGTGCACGGTACCTCACCACTATGGATCTTACCAAAGGCTACTGGCAAGTGCCGCTGGACGCAGATGCCAGGCTGAAATCGGCCTTTATCACCCCTCTGGGGCTCTATGAGTTTTTGACCCTGCCCTTCGGCCTCAAGGGAGCGCCGGCCACCTTCCAGCGCCTGGTGGATCAGCTACTGAGGGGGATGGAGAGTTTTGCCGTGGCGTATATTGACGACATCTGCGTCTTCAGCCAGACCTGGGAGGACCACGTGTCCCAGGTTAAACAAGTCCTGGACCGACTCCGAAAGGCTGGGTTAACAGTAAAGGCTGAGAAGTGCAAGGTGGGGATGGCTGAAGTATCTTACCTGGGCCATCGGGTGGGGAGCGGCTGCCTGAAGCCGGAACCAGCCAAGGTGGAGGTGATCAGAGACTGGCCTGCTCCCCAAACCAAAAAGCAGGTCCAGGCCTTTATTGGGATGGCGGGGTACTATCGAAGGTTCGTGCCCCACTTCAGTGCCATAGCCGGCCCCATCACTGAACTGTGCAAAAAGGGGAAGCCAGACAAGGTGATCTGGACTGAGCAGTGCCAGGAGGCTTTCCGGGCGCTGAAGGAGGCTCTGGTTAGCGACCCAGTTCTGGAAAACCCAGATTTTGACAAACCCTTTATGGTGTTCACCGATGCCTCAGACACGGGACTGGGGGCGGTGTTAATGCAGGAGGATGAAAAGGGGGAGAGACACCCTATCGTGTACCTGAGTAAGAAGCTGCTACCCCGGGAACAAAGCTACGCGGCCATCGAGAAGGAATGCCTGGCCATGGTGTGGGCCCTTAAGAAGCTAGAGCCATATCTCTTTGGGCGACACTTCACCGTGTACACCGACCACTCTCCCCTGACCTGGCTGCACCAGATGAAAGGAGCCAACGCCAAGCTCCTGAGGTGGAGCCTGCTCCTGCAGGACTATGACATGGACGTGGTCCATGTGAAGGGAAGTGCCAACCTGACAGCGGATGCGTTGTCCCGGAGAGGGGACCCTGAACTTCCCCAGGTCACTGGGCAGAGTGACCCCGCTCAGTTCAGTCTCGAAGGGGGGAGAGATGTGATGCAGTAGGGACTGTCTGTGTGGGGAGTGGGAGAGCAGGGGAGGACTTTAGGAGATGGACGATGCCAGAGCCTGTAACCTGAGCTAGGTAAGGGAGGGGAAAGGTCAACACCTTTGCCCGGGAAGGGGACAAAGGAAGGGAGTGGCTGGAGGGAAGCAGTTTGAGTTTGGGCTTGGGGCTGGATGGGCGGAATTCAGGGTATCCTAGCTAGGATCCAAGCACCCTGAAAGCCCAGAAGGACTCGATGGAGGGGTCCTGACTGTGCCTACAAGCTCTGCCGTAACCTGTGTTCCTGTTGTCCAATAAACCTTCTGTTTTACTGGCTGGCCGAGAGTCACTGTGGGTCCCAGGAAGAGGGGTGCAGGGCCGGACTCCCCCACACTCCGTGACAACTTCATTATCCTGCTCATCGTGAAGAGGGATCCAAGCCTGCATTGGCCCATGTACTATTTCCTCTGCATGCTGGCCATCACCGACCTGGTCCTGTCCACGTCCATCCTGCCCAAAACATTGAGCATCTTCTGGTTCAATTCCAGGGAGATCTATTTCAGTGTCTGCCTCACACAGATGTACTTCATTTACTGCTTCTCAGGGATAGCGTCTGGGATCTTTGTGGCCATGGCTTTTGATCGCTATGTGGCCATTTGTGATCCCCTGAGACATTCCACCATCCTGACAAACCATGTGGTGGCCAAGATTGGCCTGGCTGTGGTGCTGCGCGGTAGCATGCTTGTACTGCCCTATCCCTTCCTGGCGAGGCAGTGGCCATATTGCAGAACCAACATCATCCCCCACACATACTGTGAGCACATAGCCGTCGTGAAGCAAGCCTGCGCTGACATTCGTGTCAGTATTTACTACGGCCTCTTTTTGACAGTCTCTGTGGTGGGTCTGGATACGTTTTTTATCGCCATGTCCTATATCCAGATCCTCAGGGCCGTATTCAGCCTCCCCACAAAGGATGCCCAGCTCAAGACTTTTGGGACATGTATCTCCCACCTCTGTGCCATTTTATCCTTTTATGTCCCAGCTCTCTTCTCCTACCTCACACACAGGTTTGGCCACAATGTGCCCCTGCATTTTCACATTCTCATGGCCAACATGTACCTCCTGGTTCCCCCCATGCTAAACCCCATCATTTACGGGGTGAGAACCAAACAGATCCGGGACAGGCTGCTCTGGCTCTTTTCTCATAAAGGGACTGTGACGACGCGGTTCTGGCGGGACCCAACTGAGAGTGCCAATTCAGGACCAATTGCTTAAACAGAGCAGTCACAGCCCTAGGCTGGGGTTTTTCCACCTCTAAGGTAAACCAAACCAGCCAGACAAAGAAGACTTCGGTTTTACCCCACTGGCTAACCACAAGTCACACAAGCAATTTCCTTAGACACTAAAGTCTCCCAGTATCACCACCAGTGCCGCTCGTCCGGGGAATGAATAGTTATGAAAACCAACACCCCAATAAAAGAATACGGTTCTCTCGATTCCAAAGAATCAAGCCCCAGACGCAGGTCAATATACACATCAGGTCTGACCCACAAATCACGCTGTTACCAATCCTTTAGAATCTAAAATCCAAACGTTCATTCATAAAAGGAAAGAAATATAGATGAATGTTAGAATGAGTTAAATGCAATCAATTACACACATATTGGCAAAGTTCTAGTTTCAGGCTTCTAGCAATGATGGAATAAACTACAGGTTCAAATCAAGTATCTAGAGTACAACCACCATTTGGATGGGGCATTCAGTCCTTTCTTCAGAGCTTCAGTTTCCAGCAAGGTTCCTTCAGTAGTAAGAAACAGACCAAACCAGATAGTCTCTACGTAAAAGAATAAATGGACACAAATCTGACATCAGGAATCATAACATTCAAAAACCAGTAGGAGAACACTTCAAACCTCTCTGGCCACTCAGACTGGGAGTGGATGTGTCATTACAAAAACTAAGTTCCCCATACTAATTTCCCTACTGTTACTCACACCTTCTTGTCAACTGTTTGAAGGAGGCCACCCTCACTACCACAACAAAAGTGATTTTTCCTCCCTTGATACTCTACCATTGAGAATAGCCTGCTTCCACTTTAATTGAATTATCCTATTAGCACTGATCCCCTACTTGGTAAGGCAACTCCCATCTTTTCATCTACTGTGTATATATATCTGCTAATGTATTTTCCACTCCAGGCACCTGATGAAGTGGGTTTTAGCACATGAAAGCTTATGCCCAAACAAATCTGTTAATCTCAAAGGTGACACAAGGACTCCTGTAATTTTTGCTGATACAGACTAACACGGATACCATTCTGAACCTGTTATCTGTGAATTTTTAACCTGAATAGACAAGTCTGAGTTTAGTCCCACCACAATATTTTGATCCACTGTAACCATTTGTGTCTCTTGTGGCAAACCTGCCTGTGACTCAGTTTGAACTGCAGGATTCAAGTAGAAGTAGAGGATTACTGTGGGTGCGAGTGGCATTTTTATTGTGTCTGGCACTGAGCTCTTTCGTGTTGGCTTTCTTGCGCAATTACTGTTAATGGTTCTGGTACGTGTGGAAAGATATTTCTTTTGAATGCCACTATAGCTGATTCGCATGGTAATATTTATCTGCTTTTTTGTTGCTTTGTACAATTTTAATTTTATACACATTGGCACTTAACCTGTCCACAGTAGTATATAGCCCATCGTATGGGTTACATCAACTGTGCTCTGGTACAGCATAAGATACAAGCATAAATTGGTTTCCAAACTCCTAAGCATTTTTTTTCTTTCATTTTTGTCAAAATAAGCTTTTGCCTTTTGTTTGGATTTTTCCAATTTCGCAGCTACCTGCAAGTGGACCTGATTCAGATGTTTCTGTAATGCTTGCAGACGAGTTTCAAGCTTTACTTCCTTTAGCTGTGTGTCACTGGCATGATATAAAAGATGCTCTGGCACGTGCATAGTTTGTTTAGTTATAACTTCACCGGGTGTATGATTTGTGGAGACAGCTGGAGTTTCCCTGAATGCCATTAAAATGAGAGGAAGCAGGGTGTCCCAATTGCATCCATTAGCATCTACCAGTTTTACCAGCATATGTTTAATGGTACGATATTTTCACTCTACCATCCCTGATGATTCAGGTCTGTATGGAATATGCAATTTTTCTTGCATTCCTAAGAATTGCAGGCATTTTGGAACACCTGTCCAGTAAAGTGTGCTCCTCTGTATGACTCTTCCCTAACAGGAAATTCTTATCGATAAAATACTTTTTCAATTAGAACCTCTGCTGTGGCTACAGCGTATTTGCTTTTAAAGAAAATGCTACCACTCGTTTAGAGAACGGATTAATGACAACCAGAAGGTATTGGTTTTCCCTTGGAGTTTTGGTAAAGGTCCAAAAAATCAACTCGCAGAGCCTGCCATGGACCTTCATATATCTGGGATCTTAAAGGCACATTTGTTTTTGTGGAGGTAGGATTATTCTGTGCACAAACCAAACAATTTTTACAGTACCGGTGTACATTTGCCTTCATGCATGACCACCAACCTATTAGGATGAGGCACTGCATGGTTTTTCCCACTTCTCGATGACCTCCTGATGCTATGTCATGTAACAGATAGATCAGTTCCCTTCTTTGCATGCTTGTTTCTCCAAATTCAAGCAACTCCTTTTTCCAAGAGTTCATAGAGTGGCCCTGCGATGTGAGTAAAGTTATGGATGAAGTCTCGATATTATTCTGCTGAACCTAAGGAAGAAGGTAAAGAGGTTATGTTCGTGGGCATGGATAGTTCTTGAATCGAATCCACCTTTTGTTGTGCAGGTGATCGACCTCCTTGAGACAACGTGATACCCAGAACGGAAACTTCTGGGACCATTAGTCAGACCTTTGTTGGATTGCACTTTAATCTTCCATCCTTTATGATTTGAAAAAAATCAGTTAGACACTCCAGGTGTTTCTCTTGAGTTTCTATTGCTAAACAAATGTCAGCTACATATTGAAATTGAAGGATCAATATTTCACACTGTGTAGAGTCAAGCACACAAGTTTATTATGCACAGCACTGGTGGAGTGTCACTTTGTTTGTTAGGCTTAGAGACACTACAGAACAATTAATTACAATAGAATATATAGGGTGCTCATTGGGCGGAGAGAAGCAACAGGAATGGGTTTTCCCAAGCCTTTCGATAGGTTCTAGCAGCAAGAGAAGATAAGCACAATAAGCCAATGGTCTGAAAGATTACATAATGGTTCTGTCCAAGGCTTAAATTAACATATTGCTGACATACAGGTAATTACCCCCAAACTATGTATATTAAAGTGTATAGGTTAAATCCTAATTTGGGGTTCCAGGGGAATGAGGTAGCACAGTTGACCAGCTGGTACATTCCTGGAGATTTAAAGCAAAAGGCAGTAATTAGTACTTAAAATTAACGATTGTTTATAAATTTACCCTTACATTTGTGTGGGTTGGGATTGGCATATATCTGTGAGGGGAGGGTGTCATAACTCATGTCTATAATATTGGGACTCTCACTGAACTCTGTCTGGGATCTGAGGGGTATTGTACCACTATCTCTTTCCTGTATTAGGGAGTAACCATGAAGCCTTTCCCAGCACTTCATGGGTCTATAACTCGCGATAAGGACACCAATTACTAACTCAGCTCACTAATTGAAACTGTGAAAGTAGAATGAATTATATAGTAAGAATAGAAAGGATTAAAGAAATGTTGTCTGTATCTTTAAGCAAAGTTGTTGGAATGTTGCAACCAGGTGTCAGGAATACAGACATTAACATAGAACAATTGCACCGTTTAAGGGCAATTGGTGAAGCATTAGCCTTAGATCGATAACAGTTAGGATATACATGCTGTGCCCCAGGTGAATTTTCCTGTTTTGCTTTCTTTGTCCCTTTGTCTAATTCCCGCTCTTTTATCTGTATAAATAAGACTGTTTGGGCCTTGCATGGCCACTCACATATTCTGAATGTTATTGGCGGAGCGCTGCGCTAATAAACAGAGTGGTCTGACAAATTGTGATTCCTGATTCTAACTTTGACAATTTGGAGGTTCCACCGAGATGGCAACCGTCTTCACTGGGGCTGTGTGATTCCTGACTGTTTTTGTAGGATGACCATGGCAGCCGGCACCTGGGCATTTGGCCCAACCGGTTCCCCCACTAGAGCAGAAAGGCGCACAGCCACAGTGAGGTCTACGCCATCGAACCTGTCAGTTCCCACTCTGTTCTGGTAGGGATCCCGGGATCTGACATCAGGAATCTGGTCAGGTAATTATTTCTGTGTTTTGTCCGGACTGAGGACTGTCCTGTCTCTGTGTCTATCTGTCTCATAGACTCATAGACTCATAGGTCAGAAGGGACCAATCTGATCATCTAGTCTGACCTCCTGCACAAGGCAGGCCACAGAACCCCACCCATCCAATTTTATAACAACCCCTATCCCAGGACCGAGTTATTGAAATCCTCAAAAATGGTTTGAAGACCTCAAGCTGCAGGGAAACCACCAGCAAGCGACCCGTGCCCCACGCTGCAGGGGAAGGCGAAAAACCTCCAGGGCACCTGCCAATCCGCCCTGGAGGAAAATTCCTTCCCGACCCCAAATATGGCAATCAGCTAAACCCTGAGCATGTGGGCAAGAGTCACCAGCCAGCACCCAAGAAGGAATTCTCCGCAGCAACTCAGTACCCATCGCATCCAACATCTCCCCGCAGACCATTGAGCAGACCTGTGTGGTGGTAATTCAAGATCAATTGCCCAAATTAACGATCCTATCATAACATCCCCTCCATATACTTATCAAGCTTTGTCTTAAAGCCAGGAAAGTCTTTTGCCCCCACTACTTCCCTCGGAAGGCTATTCCAGAACTTCACTCCCCTAATGGTCAGAAACCTTCGTCTAATTTCAAGTCTAAACTTCCTAATATCCAGTTTATACCCATTCGTCCTCGTGCCTACATTAGTACTAAACTTAAATAATTCCTCTCCCTCCCTAACGTTAACCCCCTTGATATATTTATATAGGGCGAGCATATCCCCCCTCAGCCTTCTTTTGGCCAGGCTAAACAAGCCAAGCTCTTTGAGTCTCCTTTCATAAGGCAGTTTTTCCATTCCTCGGATCATCCTCGTAGCCCGTCTCTGAACCTGTTCCAGTTTGAATTCATCCTTCTTGAACATGGGACACCAGAACTGCACACAGTATTCCAGATGGGGTCTCACCAACGCCGTATACAACGGTACTAACACATGCTTATCCTTGCAGGAAATACCCCGCCTGATGCATCCCAAAATCGCATTTGCTTTTTTAACAGCTGTATCACATTGGCGACTCATAGTCATCCTGCTATCAACCAGTACCCCAAGGTCCTTCTCTTCCTCCGTCGCTTCCAACTGATGCGCCCCCAACGTATATCCAAAATTCTTATTATTAATTCCTAAATGCATGACCTTGCACTTTTCACTATGGTATTTCATCCTATTTCTATTACTCCAGTTTACAAGGTGGTTCAGATCTTCCTGAATAGTATCCCTGTCCTTCTCCATGTTAGCAATACCCCCCAGCTTCGTGTCATCCGCAAACTTTATTAGCACATTCCCGCTCTTTGTGCCAAGGTCAGTAATAAAAAGGTTAAATAAGATCGGTCCCAAAACCGATCCTTGAGGGACTCCACTAGTAACCTCCTTCCAGTCCGACAGTTCACCTTTCAATACGACCCTCTGGAGTCTCCCCTTTAACCAGTTCCTTATCCACCTTACAACTTTCATATTCACTCCCAGCTTTTCCAATTTAACCAACAGCTCCGTGTGCGGAACCGTGTCGAACGCCTTACTGAAATCTAGGTAAATTATATCTACCGCATTTCCTTTATCTAAGTAATCCGTCACCTTCTCAAAGAAGGAGATCAGATTGGTTTGGCACGATCTACCTTTAGTGAATCCGTGTTGCAATTCGTCACAATTACCATTGACCTCTATGTCCTTAACTACTTTCTCCCTTAAAATTTTTTCCAAGACCTTACATACTACAGACGTCAAGCTAACAGGCCTATAATTACCCGGATCACTCTTATTCCCTTTCTTTAAAATAGGAACTACATTAGCAATCCTCCAGTCATACGGCACAACCCCCGAGTTTATCGATTGCTTAAAAATTCTCGCTAACGGGCTCGCAATTTCACGCGCCAGTTCCTTTAATATCCTCGGGTGGAGATTGTCCGGGCCCTCCGACTTCGTCCCATCGAGCTGTTCAAGTACGGCCTCTACCTCAGTTGCAGTAATATCCACTTCCATATCCACATTCCCGTTTATCATCCCTCCATCATCGCAAGGTTCCTCACTAGTCTTATTAAAAACTGAGGCAAAGTACTTGTTTAGATGTTGGGCCATGCCTAGGTTATCCTTAACCTCCATTCCATCCACAGTGTATAGCGGCCCCACTTCTTCTTTCTTTGTTTTCTTCTTATTTATGTGGCTGTAGAACCTTTTACTATTGGTTTTGATTCCCTTTGCAAGTTCCAGTTCAATGTGGCTTTTAGCCTTCCTCACTTTATCCCTACATGTTCTGACCTCAGCAAGGCAGATTTCTTTACTGATCCTGCCTTCCTTCCACTCCCTGTAAGCTTTCTTTTTGTCTAATCCCCTCTCTGAGTTGCTTGCTCATCCAGTTTGGCCTACAACTCCTGCCCATGGTTCTTTTTCCCTTTCTCGGGATGCAGGCTTCCGACAGTCTCCGCAGCTGTGACTTAAAGTAATTCCAGGCCTCCTCCACATTTAAATCCACTAATTCCTCCGTCCAGTCCACTTCCCTAACTAATTTCCTTAACTCTTTAAAATTAGCCCTCGAGAAGTCAAAAACCCTAATCGCAGATCTACATTTGTTTATCCTTCCATCTAGTTTGAACTGAATCAGCTCATGATCACTCGAACCAAGGTTGTCCCCTACCACCATTTCTTCTACGAGGTCCTCACTGCTCACCAACACCAAGTCTAAAATGGCATCCTCTCTCGTAGGTGCTTCAACTACCTGATGAAGAAATCCATCCGCTATCACATCCAGAAAAATCTGACCCCTATTATTCGTGCAAGTACTCGTCCTCCAGTCTATATCCGGGAAGTTGAAGTCCCCCATAATCACACATTTCCCCTTTGTGTTTACTTCATTAAAGAGGTCTCTATCCATATCCCAATCCGATCCCGGCGGTCTGTAGCACACCCCAAGCACTATCTCAGGGGAAGCTCTAGTTGCTTTTTTACCCAGCGTGATTTTTGCCCAGACGGACTCTGTCTTATCCATTCCATCGCATCTTATTTCGCTACATTTAATTTCATCATTGATGTACAAGGCTACTCCCCCACCTTTGCCTTTCTTCCTGTCTTTTCTGAACAGCACATAGCCTTCAATACCCGTGCTCCAGCCATGAGTACTATTCCACCAGGTTTCGGTAATCCCTATAATATCTGGCTTCACTTCCCGCACGAGTAACTCCAGTTCCTCCATCTTGTTACCTAGGCTCCTCGCATTAGTGTACAAACCTTTTAATTTCCTCTTGTGGAGTGTTTGAGTCTGGGTGCCGTCTCTGTCTGGGGATCGGCCAACCAAGGGGTTCCTGTCCCCGCGGTCTGAGTGAGTGAAATCTACACAATCGCAGCCGCAGCGCACTTTGGGTAAAACCCCTGGTGTGAAAGCAAAGGCGATTGAGGCAGTAGCCTGTGGGCTCCTTTTGTGTGTTGCACTGGGCATCGCTCTGACGAACCTGAATTTCCTTCTTGTGTGATTGGTGTGTGAAGTCCTCCTGTATGGGTAACCAGACGTCTAAGTCAGGACAGTTCTCTAAATGAACGTCGGCTCACATTATGTATTTAGGATGGGTCCAGACTCCTGTAAAAAGGGTCCAGACTGCTGTAAATTTCTGGGAAAATGGTCTAGGCTAACTCAGGGGGATGCCAAAACTCAGTGGCCACTGTTAAAATCTTGGAACAAAGACTGAGTGGACGTCTTAAAGGACAAACTCGGCCAACCTAAAACTAAATTGGCTAAAGGAGAGGTTAATTGTTTCATGCAGTGGTGGAAAGAAGCAAATCGTAGGTGAACAAAATCAAAACTGGCCTCTCTCAATTATTCAAATAATAAGTTAAAAGCTTTATTAAAAGCCTCCTCTCCCACCACCAGACCGAGCGCTCCCCTTTACCCCGTTCTCCAAACCCTGGATCGATCAAACCCCCTTCATACTCCCATCTCATTGTAAAAAGGACAAAATGCTCCTTGTTCTGCTCCCCTTTGTCTGCCTCAGAAACCGATTCGTTAGTGTTCCACTACCAATTCCGCAAGGAGGGTGGGCTCCTCAACTAGCCCCCAGCCTTCCTGGTCCCTTTCCTTGAACATTTCTTTCAAAATTGTGAAGTGACTACAATATCACTCACAAACGGTTCATTGGAAAAAAAAGCAGGATCGGGCCCAGAAAAGCAGGCAAGCAACAGATAAAGAAACAGGTTGGAAGCCCTAAGGGCATAGTGTCAAGAGTAAGAAAAGCAGTAAGTGCAGACATGAATCCCTGGAACAATACTTAAAATGGTGAAATCGGAGGTGATAAAGGTGTCATTTTGGGACAAAAACAAGTGATTTAAGGGAAGAGAGTGAAAAGTTAACTCTACAGAGGCTCTAGAGAGTTAAGCAGTTAAACTTTGTGGAAAATGTTAAAAAGGACCATGTTAAAGAGAGAATTCTTGGTTTCTTTGCAGCCATTCTGAAGGGAAAATGGGCCCTTTTCCAGAAGAATGCCTGTAAATCATCCAAATATATATACAGCTATGTAAAAACAAAGTAGTGTAAAGAAATGTTAAGAAAAAAAAGTGTATGTATCTGTTTGTCTGTGAAAATATGTAAAGTTCTAAGAATCTAAACCAACACATCTGGTTTGTAAAACTCCTGTTTTGTAGGTGTAAAATAAATTAATTTTGTTTTTGTTTTTAATGCCACTAAAAATTCATTTGACTCTTTAATTCAAAGTTGCAAAACTGACAGACCTTTCTGCAAGACACAGGCAATTAGTGTTGTTTGGCTTTGGGATTTAGCCTTTAACCCTTAAGGGGTAACTTCATTCTTTACAAAAATTAAAACGTTTTTAAATAAAGACCAAGTCATGGCTGCAATAGGGCAGTCAAAATCAGGAGAATAGGTAAAGATTCTGGAGTCTGTTTGTTTGTTTGGTTTGGTTTTTTTTGTAACAATAGCAGATAAAAGCTGTAGTGAAAGAATAAGAAATTAACAGTGATCCTCTAAAGCAACAGCAGAGGTGAGGTGCACAAAACAAAAAGAAGCAATGTTAAAAACACTGAGCCTTAAAATGGCTCTGTGGAATCAGACTGTCACTTTGATAAGAATACATAAAAACTCTGTAAAAACAAAAGAAACAAACAGTTACACCTTATGTAAAAATTGATATGGTTAAAGTTTTTTAAAAGTTATAGTATACAAGGAATGTGCATTTTCCCTCAGACATGTGCAGTGTATATTGTAAAAAGGGGTAAAAGAAATGCAAATAAAACATGCTGCTGAATTAAAATCCTATTAGGGCTCCAAAAAGAGCTGCAATAGGCTGTTTTTTTCTTTTTCAGATCCCTGTGTGTTAAGACAGAGTCTCTGAGCTCTGCTGATGGCTTTGAATCCAAAAGCCAAGCCTGTGTTGATGCAAATTACCTAACTGATAAAAAAAGGTGAGAACTGCCAGCACAAAAGAAGCTGCAAATAAATAACATACCTGGTCAGCAAACAAATTGCTTACATAAAAGGCATGGTATAACAAGATACCTTTAATAGATTTGATGCTAATGTTATTGTTAATATTAAACATTGAAATAAATTTAATGTTAGTAAGTATCCCTGTAACAAGTTAAAGTCTATGATTTTTGAAAAAATCCTTTAAAGTAATATGGTAATGATGCTTCTCAGCTATTATCTGTGAATAAACTTAAAGTTTAACACAGCAGGAAAAACATTACAAACCTGGTCTGCTATATAAGAGGAAAAACTAGAGGTACACCACCTCATAAACTTAATAACTAAACAGTGGAATAATTTCCGCATAACCCTTAAAAAGTAGAAGCCATTGAAACCTGGCCTGCCTATAGAACAAAAAAAAAAAACAAAAAAAAAACAGGAAAAATATGGGGTAATTCCTCCATTTTGTCTGCAATCAGCAAGGGTATTTGTAAAAGAAAGAAATCTTTTAAGTAGTAATCAATGCCACCCCAAAAGGGATAGAAAAATATTTTTGTCTTTCAGATAATCCAAAGTACTGTATAATGGGCTATGTATATGTGTTAATTCTTGGGGAAAAGTGTTTAAAAAGTGTTAGCAACCTACTGGACCATTCACATTATACACACAAATGGGGACATGTTAAGAATTGCTACTACAGAAAAACATCATAGCTTACCATTGGTATAACATATTTTCTGGATGGTTTCCCGCAACTACTGGCATACTAATGTTACTACCCCAATTGTGTTTTTGGTTTTAAATTGTATGTCTGTAATTGAAATGTTTACAATGTGCTGGTGGATAAAACAAATGTGTGCAAAGCTAAAGCCACAGGCCCAAATCATCTCCCAGTATTTTCTATTACATGGACTAAATAAGAAGTGACACTGGTGATTAATAATCTTAGTATCAAAAGGGGGATATGTAGGAGCAGGATTTTATAATGTCCCATAAGAATTACAGTATAATTTGATTTCATCCTGCTAGCCACTTTTTTTAAATAGCAGAAATAAATAACCCTCTGGAACTATAAAATTCTGTTTTCCCATATGCATTACAAATTGGGCCCCCTCTAACTCTTTGTTTTAAGATTTAGGTAGTAAGAGACAGGATTCTCTATTGTGTCTATGTTAAGTAAATTAGAGAAACATTGAAGGCCTGGGTCTCAATGTAAATTGTCTTAGTTATCAATTCTAAAACTTAGCAAGGTTTAATTTGCAATGCTTTTTTTGTTCTATATAAAATACTACTGTTTGTATTCTCAATCTATTTGTGTGAATGAGGAATGTATTCATCATGAAAAAATAAGGTGTAAAGGCCATTGTTACAGCCAGAGTCAAGGGAAGGCTGTTAAACTGTCTGGCATCTCAGAGTGGATACATGCTTCACAGTGTAAGAATGCACCACCCCCAGTGAACCAGCCACCACCTCAGGACCACGCAGAGTCAATTTTTTTGACTCCAGAAGAAGACGTAGAGGAACAGCCTGCAATACCTTACAATCTACGCTCTCGTAAGGGTTGCCAGAAGCAGATGACTACATAAAGCAAGGCCCAAGAAGCAGCAGTAGTGAGCCTAGCGCCTGCTGCCTGGTGGACATAAAACTGTGACTGCAGTTCCCTCAGTTGGGGTTGTCAGAACCAGAAGGGCCCTGCCTCCAACATGCGCCTCTGGTGGTGCCTGTTCTTCGGCCGCTGGTGTCTTAAGGTCTGGGGAGTCCACAATGACAATTCTTTTATCCAGCAGCAAGTGTGAATAGCTCAGACCCTTATTATTTCTAAATGCTGGGTCTGCAGCCACATTCCAGCCCACTCTCAAACTGGTGTTCCTGTCCTGGCTATCCCACTCAATTCCCCAGACCTCACTGGAGGACCTTATCTGTTTAACACAATATGGAACAGTAATGACATCTGGGAAGAGGCTATTGGCAGTTCCTTTATCCCACTTGGGGGAGTAATACACCACGCAAAAAGACTCCTAAGCTTACAAGCAGTGGTTAAAATAATGGCAAATGAAACCAGAGAAAGTTTAAAAACCCTGGCCAAAGAAACAGGGGTGATCAGACATATTGCCCTCCAAAACCGTCAAGCATTAGACATAGTGGCTGGTGGCCAAAGGAGGGACCTGTGCTCTCATTGGAAAAAAATGTTGTGTGTTTATACAATACCAATGAGGTAATAGATTGCTATAGCCACTTAGAACAAATCTCATATCTTCCTCATGAAGAGCTGAGTTCTTTATGAAAGTGGCTAAGTAACCTGTTCAATTTCTCTGGCATAGGAAACTGGTTGTTTCAGGAAGCCCTAACTATCCTGTTTGGAATCTTAGTGATTTTTGTATGCTTTCAGTTAATCTCCTGTTGTATACAGAATTGTGTCACCCAGATGACTGCCCCAAAACAGAGTGCTAATATAATAATTTTAAATATCGCTGATAAACTAAGAGATAAGGAACGGTTAATTTGTGAAACTCGGTAAGGGTTGGTCATGGCGTACGCCTGACCAAAAGGAGGGATTGTGAAAGTAGAATGAATTATATAGTAAGAATAGAAAGGATTAAAGAAATGTTGTCTGTATCTTTAAGCAAAGTTGTTGGAATGTTGCAACCAGGTGTCAGGAATACAGACATTAACATAGAACAATTGCACCGTTTAAGGGCAATTGGTGAAGCATTAGCCTTAGATCGATAACAGTTAGTAAGGAAATAGGATATGCATGCTGTGCCCCAGGTGAATTTTCCTGTTTTGCTTTCTTTGTCCCTTTGTCTAATTCCCGCTCTTTTATCTGTATAAATAAGACTGTTTGGGCCTTGCATGGCCACTCACATATTCTGAATGTTATTGGCGGAGCGATGCGCTAATAAACAGAGTGGTCTGACAAATTGTGAGTCCTGATTCTAACTTTGACAAAACTCACAAGGTTACTTGTTTACCCCAGCTTCCTCTTAGCTATGTATTGTTCTCTGTTAGCCAGCCCCCATAGCCCAAGCCAAGCTGTGGACTCTGGGCCTAGATGAAAAGTTCTCAGGAGAAACTGTAGTTAAGCTCTTACATCCATAGCTAATGGATTCTGATGCTTCAAAATAGAAGAGATGGTTTAGAAAACCTTGATAAAATTCATTTCATTTGCCCATGGAAAATGCCTGAACTATTATGTAGTCCTTCGGCTCAGACTTGAAATGGAAACTGACTCCCTTCTACTCTGAAAGCTGGGCAACGTTGGCTTCCCTTAGACACATGGTAGAAAACCATTTTGCTTTGGGACTGATAGATTTAATCAGGTCAGGCATTTTGCACACAACAGCTGTACAAGCTGGAGTCACTTGATTCGATTTTTGATAATCAATAGTAAGATGCCATGATCTATTTGGTTTTTGTAAGAGCCAGTTTGGAGAGCTGCATACTGAAATTCACTTATGAATGATTCCCTGCTGAAGCAATGATTCAATGGTTTTAGCAATATGAGGTGAGGCCTAAAAAATTGAAAAAATTGCCATTCCTAGGAAAATCTGAAATAGCTACTTTGCAAGCAACAGTGGTGGGGCCACAGCAGAAGAGGAAGAGCATTTATCAGCAATTAGGAAGGTGGCAACTCTATGACTTGGGCATAATTTGCCACATCAACACAGAATAGTAAGGCTGGGAAAGGAGTTAATGTCTCTGACTGTATCACCAGCCAGCTCTGCATGGAAATCTGAGAGCACTGGGAGAAAAAAATTAGGTGCCTTTATTAGTAAAGAGCCAGAGCAGCCTATCCCGGATTTGTTTGGTCCTCACCCCGTAGATGATAGGATTTAGCACAGGAGGCATCAAGAGGTAAACGTTGGCAATGAGAATGTGGAAATGCAGGGGCACATTCTGACCAAACCGGAACATGAGAGAGAAGAAAAGACTTGGGCTGTATATGATAACGTTTGCTGGGAGGGTAGAGGACAAGGAACTATCCTGACAGGACACTTACTTTTCAAGCTAATGATAGCTGTAGGTACGTTAAAACCGCCACATTGCAAGATATACATTTTAGTCTCATCACCACTGCAGACAATCATATTGTTTATTGGCCTGCAGATAGAATTTTGCAAGTAGCCCTTAGTTTAACTGGACCAGCTTAGTACCTGAACGATTTCAAAATTTGCTTTCATTCTTAACAGAGGTTCAAAGAATCTCTGAATTGCAAGGGCAAATTCACATGCTTCAGAATATATATCAAGCTGAAAAGAATGCCTTTCATACAGCTTATAGAGTGTCTACTTTGTGTACTAAGTATGATATATTATGCTTTGTAACCAAAACTGTACAACAACCTCATCATATTATTGCTATGGGGATATTATTGCTTGCATTGTTGTTAGTTTAAAATTATGTCATTGCTGTTGTAAAAGACATAATAATAGTAATACCTTTCATGACCATGCTAATTATGTATTGTCATTACACCAGTGAAAATCCCTAAGGTTGAAACATCTGATGTAGAATCAGAAATCCATGGCTTAATGCAAATAGAGATTTGAGAATATCTGTTGTACTAGAAGTACAAAAGGGAGGGGGTGGAAGAAGGGAAAGAATTGACAAGGATTTGTAAGGGATCTTAATGCATGTCAGTCTTTTAGCAAGAGTTAGGCCAGCTGTAACCCTAATGACGTGAGATTTGTAGAAGCGAGGATAGTGTGAGGTGAGTAGGAAAGAACTGTGTGAGAAGTTATCACGACCTTGCACTGATACGTAGACTGGCGCCCAACGTGAAGAAAATAAGATAGCAGGATAGCCTATGTATAAACAAAATGCAGCTGTTGCTCATTAATTGTCTATATTATTGCTTGTTATTGTCTGTAACAAAGGTATAAATGCTTGCTGTAATTGTTTACCTGTTGAGAGACCTGTCCGGGACTGGGTGAGGCAGTGTCCTAGGGCACTCCCTCCCTCTATTGCAATTGCTGGAGTTAGAATAAAGTATTTGATTTTGCTGCACCCAAACAAAAAGCGAGAACTGAGTTTTTCTCCGACACCATGGAACTGGCTACAAGGGAGGCGCAATACATCGGTGCATCCCCTAGGGCGCAAAAAGTGTCACACGAACCTACCCACAAAACTGTGCAGAGTCAGGAATGTTACCGCTGTGGTAAGCCGGGTCACCAAGCATCAGAATGCAGGTGTAAGGACCTGGTGTGTCGACACTGTGGCAAAAAGGGACACAGTGAGTGTGCCTGTAAACAAAAGAAAAAGAGGCCTGTGGTCTGGCCGACAAAAAGAGGAACCCTGCATACCCTAGAGCAGACCAGGATGATCAAGGTGACACCTCATCGCAAGAGGAAATGCCACTGCATGTTTTGTCTTTGGCAGTGGGCTCACATGAATACTGGGTAACCCCGTTGTTGGACGGCAAACCTGTACGCATGGAACTGGACACCGGTGCAGCCGTCTCGCTGGTCTCTGAGACTGTGTATAAAGAAAAGCTACAGCATCTTCCCCTTAAGGCAACAAAAACAGTTCTGAAGACGTATACGGGAGAAGCTGTGCCCATGCTAGACACTGTTGATGTTACAGTGGAGCTCAATGGACAGGCTGCTAAATTGCCACTGTTTGTGGTGAGAGGTAACTACCCAGCCTTAATGGGTAGATCTTGGCTTGGGAAGATTCAGCTGAACTGGGCAGAAGTGCACCGGATGACTAAAGAAGAAACCAGTCTAACCCTGTAGCAGGGTGGACCACTGCTCTGGCCCTGAAAGGGTTAAAACAGCCCTGGATAAGGGCTGAGGCTGGAGAAAGCAGCCTTTTAGGCTAGGCTTATTGAGGAAAGTGGCAGCGGCCGGGGCCATGCCCCAAACTGACCAACAGGCCCTTATATAAGGCAGAGAAGCCAGGAGCACAAAGAGTCTCCCTCTGCCTGTAGAGGGAGAAGGGCCTGGCTGCAGGGAGCTAGTACTGGGGGTTGCAAGGGGCAGCCCAGAGGTAGGCCAAGGCAGCAGGTCCAAACCCTCCTTGTCAGTGATGAGTGGCTGATACTGCAGTCTGCCCCAGGGTGTGGGGCTAGACAAGGACTGGCAGTAGCTATACACTGAGGCAAGGTGGGAATAGAGGGTGGGGGTTCCCTAGGGAGGGGAGACCCTGAGAACAAGGGGTCACTGCCAGGGGGCAGCACCTGATGTAAAAGGGCACTGGGTCCAGGGAGGGACACGGGGCCAGTAGCTGGAAAGGCAGATCACCGGCCTGCAGGGGGCACGCTGGACACTGGACTGAGCTAATTCCTGAGGATGACCAGTAGGAGGCGCTGCGGGGGTGAGTCCGCCGGGTTACAAACCCCTATCCTAAGGAAACATGCTGCTGTTTTTGGAGATGATTTGGGAAGTATGAAGGGAATCACTGTGACATTGAACATTAAACCTGACAGTCCACCAAAATATCTGAAAGCCCGAACTGTGCCATATGCCATCAGGGCAAAAGTTGAAGCAGACCTGGAGCACCTGGTCACCAATGGAGTCCTAATACCAGTTACCCATCGCTCATGAGCCACTCTTGTTGTTCCAATAGTGAAGAAATATGACTCTCTCCGGATATGCAGTGATTTTAAAGTCACTGTCAACCCAGTGTTGTGTGCAGAGCAATACTCGCTTCCCCGCATCGATAACCTCTTCACAGGCCTGGCTGGGGGACAAAAGTTCAGTAAACTTGATCTGAGTCAAGCATATTTACAGATACACGTCGATGAAAAGTCCCAAGAGGTGTTAACTATTGTGACTCATAAGGGGTTTTATCGATACTGTCGCCTACCCTTCGAATAACACTGCTAAAACCACTTCATGAGCTCCTTGGGCAGAACAAGGCCTGGAAGTGGACTGAAGCCTGTAATGTTGCATTTAACAAAGCTAAGGATGCATTGCTAAATTCTGAAGTTCTAACGCACTTTGATCCATCCTTACCCCTACAATTGGCCTGTGATGCCTCCCCTTATGGAGTGGGAGCAGTTGTGTCACACATTATGCCTTCGGGAGAAGAGAGACCTATTGCTTTTGGTCGATGGTCTGTGAATTCCAAAAACAATTCCTAATACCTCACGTTCGATTTGGGTGTAGTTAGTTTCTGCTTTGCTTAGAGTGTGTGAAGCTCTGATGTCAATTTTTGGACCCTACACAGGCATTCCCCCATTAGCTGCTAGTTATATGCAACGTTTGGCATTGTTACTTTCAGCACACACACATGAAATCAAATATCGGAAATCCACTCTGCACGGCAATGCAGATGGCCTCTCAAGGTTGCCTTTGCTGATCAAACATCAAGATAGTGCCCAAAAGGAAATCTTCTACTTTGAACAGGTAGAGAATACACCCATCACAGCTACTCAGATAAAGAAGGCAACTCGCGTTGACCCAGTATTGTCCCACGTTATGGACCTGGTGATGCATGGAAAATCTCAACAAACCTCTCCGGTCTCACCCCACCTTGTTACCTACATGTCCAGGACGACAGAGTTATCGGTCCAATCTGGTTGTTTGTTGTGCGGGAGACGTGTCATTATTCCACCATCACTGAGATCACAGATGTTAGAACAGCTACATTCCGGTCACTGTGGAATTGTGCGCATGAAGGAAATTGCACGAAGATATTTTTGGTGGCCGAGATTGGACAGTGCTATTGAAGAGAAGGCAAAAGCTTTTATGTCATGTCAGGGTGTGAGGAATGCACCCCAGTGGACACTCCTACACCCATGGGACTGGCCTTAAAACCCGTGGCAACGTATTCACATTGGCTTCACTGGCCCCCTTGAAGGAAGCATGTTCTTGGTGGCAGTAGATGCCCATTCTAAATGGCCAGAAGTCTCTATAATGCAGTCCACTACTGTGGAGAGAACTATCCAAAATCTACGGGGACTGTTTAGTCGTTTCGTTCTGCCAGAACAACTTGTGAGCGACAATGGACCGCAGTTCGTCTCTCAAGAGTTTCAAAATTTTATGAAGGCAAATGGGATACACCACATCACGTCACCACCATATCATCCATCCACCAATGGATTAGCGGAAAGTTTTGTGCAGAGAATGAAACACGCTTTGAAATCAGCAAGGGGACAACACTCCATTCAAAAGCGTCTGGATGCCGTCTTACTTTCCTACAGAAACACACCTCATGCTGTGACCCAGGCATCCCCGGCCTTTTTAATGATTGGACGACAGCTGCACACTTGCTTTGATCTGCTGAAACCTTCTGAACCCCTACAAATTGTGCAATGTCAGCAGCAATATCAAGTCATCAGACGGGCACCCAGAGAAAACACCAAATCTTTAGCCCGGGACAGCCAGTTTTGGCTCGGAATTATACTTCCAGAGTTAAATGGGTCCCTGCCATGATCATCACTCAAACAGGACCTGTTTCCTACACAGTCCGGACTGCAGAGAATCTTACCTGGCGCCGACATGTAGATCAGCTGTTGCCAGGTCATGCCAGTCCTCAGGACACATCTGCAGTTGAGTGGTCTCACTTCATGTCTTCCAGTGAGACACCGAATCACCAATCACCTGTTCCTGACTGTTCTCCTCCATTACTGCCAGCAGCTGAGATACCCCTTTGCCCAGCACAAGCTGATACAACCTCCTCACCTGTTCGTGCTGCAGACCCTGAGCCCATGGTACTTTCGGGTGCGAAAACACCAGGAGTTCACCGTAATCCACCTAGAGACAGAAGGTCTCGTCATCGGCTGGATCTTTAGCTAGGGCGAACCCATGGTTATGGGGCAAAATAATCCCCAGGGTTTAGCCAGGAATGCAGGCAATCTACCCTCCTTCTGTAGTCTAGTGTGTGTTTTATTTAGGGGATGTTCTTGTTAGGAGGGAACAAATATGCTGTGTATTTGGTTGTCATGGTTTTTGTTCCCATGGCAACTGAGTTAGATTATTAGGGGATAGCCTAGCCTGCTTCAGCCGGTTAGATGAGCTCTGTGTGTGTAAATAAATGATAGTTTTGTTAGCTGTCTGGTGTCAAGTGATTTCTTCCTAAACCGGCTGCCCTCAAGGATATAACATGATCCTTGTCTGCATAAGCAGGGGCGTTGTGTGTTGTAGCAGGGGAAGGATTTTACCTCACATGTGGCATTGGTGAAATTGACTGCGTCCAGTCCCAGGGTCCATATTTCAAAAGGGATGTTGAAAAATTGGAGAGAGGGCAGAAAAAAGCTATGAAATTTATTGGAGGCTGGAGAAAATGCCTGTCAGTGAAAGACTTAACGAGCTTCACTTATTCACATTCAATTGTAATAATGGGATCTATAATATAGCAGAGAAAGACAGAGCAAGAACCAGTGGCTGGAAGCTGGAGTGATTAACCGCTGGAAGAAACTGCGATAGGAAGTGATGGATTCTCCAACTCCCCATGCCTGCAGATCCAGACTAGTCCCTTTTCTACAAGATCTGCTTGAGGGACTCTCTACACTTGGAATGCTACAGTGGCACTGCCATAGCAATTCAGTGTAGAGTCTATCACTAATGGCTGGGGTTCTCCCATCAGTGTTTGCTATCCACTTCCCTGAGAAATGATAGCTAGACTGAGAGAAGAATTCTTCCGTTGAGCTCATGGTGTCTACACAGGGATTAGACTGATATAATTACATCTCTCTGGGTACGTCTACACTACGGGATTATTCTGATTTTACAGAAACCGATATTTGGAAACAGATTGTATAAAATCGAGTGCACGTGGTCACACTAAACACATTAATTCGGCAGTGTGTGCCCATGTACCGAGGCTAGCGTCGACTTCCGGAGCATTGCACTGTGGGTAGCTATCCCAGAGCTATCCCTTAGTTCCTGCAGTCTCGCCCACTCATTGGAATTCTGAGTTGAGATCCCATCCAGGATCACCTTAGGTTTATCAGGTGTATTTCTAAACAATCCCCTTTCAGGCAAGCTGCTAGATTTCATAGTTAAAGGGTCAGAAGCATTTTCCTTTACTTTCCACACACAAGCTCAGGAATCTTTTTCTTCTTGCTATAAGTTTCCAAAATGTCAGTAGGTAACACAATCAAATTACTTTTCTGCTCTCCATGTGCCCTGGCTAGGGTATCACCCTGATCAGACAGAGCTGCTACACCCTTTTCCAGCCACACATTAGCAACAGGCAAAATACAAGCACCAGAATTGTCAGATCTCTGGGATTTTGCTAAGACACTAACTGGATGCAAACTAGTCACGGTGCCATTCTCCCCAGCAGACACAAACTTAGGACCATTGCCTTCCTGGGCTTTAGTTGAATCCAGAACCAACTCTGAGACAACTGCACTATTCTCAACCATCACAGGCTGAAAGTCAGCTTCTGTCTGCTCCACAGACAAAGAAAAGCCAGAGACACATGCTCCTTCACCAGACACACAGCTCGGGATTTCATATCCCTTGTCCCAGCACACAGGGCTGTTCACAGACAGCTGCTTGGAGACCGAGATAGCTCCCTCCATAGGCAAGTCAATACCCCTGACAGACACAGGCACATTTCCTTCACTGTCACAATTCTCCACACAGGACACAGGTAAGGGATAGGGACACTCATCTTCTACTATCCTTGCCTCCCCAAACTGCTGACTAGACACAGCCATCAGCTGACAAGGCTGCCTAGGGTCATTCAAACTTTCTTTGACCACCTCTCCCATCAAAAATCTACACTTTTCTTCCTCAGCCAGGGATTTAACCTGACCATCCAAATTAATCTACTCTTGAATTTTTTTTCCTGACCAATTCGTTCTTTCTGTGCTTGATCTAATTACAGATTCATTTCTGAGACATTAGACAGACATTCAGACACTTCATTCACAGACAAGCTATTTCCCACCAAGTTAGAGTCTCCCTCCTCTGGTCATAGCATAGGGGGTTAAACACAGAAAACTGCTCAGAGTAATACAACACACCAACATTGTTATAAACTGAACTTTCAAAGGATACCGTTTCTACTGTTTTTCCATTGATTTTTTTTTGCCTTGGAGCTGAAATCTGGCAGTTTCTTGTTGCATCTGATGAACCCTCTGAATATGATTACACTATTTGTGTATGTGTATCATTTCTATACCTAAAGTTATGAATATTGACTATTGTGACAAAGTTCCTCCTCTACCTTGGTGGGTCCTGTGCTTATTGGCAGATTTGCTCACCTCAGTGATCTCCCCCACAGTCTGGATCAACTCCTCCTGTGTCTGATCAGGAGTTGGGAGGCTTGGGGGGAACCCGGGAGCACCCTTTACTCTGGGTTCCAGGCCAGGGCCCTGTATACTGCAGCTGTCTATAGTGCCTCTTGTAACAGCTGTGTGACAGCTACAACTTCCCTGGGCTACTTCCCCATGGCTTACTCCAAACACCTTCTTTATCCTCACCACAGGACCTTCCTCCTGGTGCCTGATAATGCTTGTACTCCTCAGTCCTCCAGCAGCACAGCCTCTCACTCTCAGCTCCTTGTGCCTCTTGCTCCCAGCTCCTCATACACACTTCCTCTCCTCTAGCTCCTCCCTCCCTGACTGGAGTGAGTTCCTTTTTAAACCCAGGTGCCCTGATTAGCCTGCCTTGATTGGCTGCAGGTGTTCTAATCAGCCTGTCTGCCTTAATTGGTTCTAGCAAGTTCCTGATGACTCTAGAGCAGACCATGCTCTGGTCACTCAGGGAACAGAAAACTACTCACCCAGTGACTAGCATATTTGCTCTCTACCAGACTCCTGCATCCCACTGGTCTGGGTCTGTCACATATCCCTCCCCCCTGCTCAGCACCAAGGGGTTGGGCAGCTTGGGAAGCCAGACAGTGCACACGTGACAAGCCATCGGCATTACCGTGACGGGTCCCTACTCTGTGTTGCACACAGAACTGGAAAGGCTGGAGGGATAAGAACCACCTGGTCACCCTTGTGTTCGTCTCTTTGTTCCACTGCATCCATTGGAGAGGGGCATGGTCGGTCATGAGGACAAATCTGCGCCCGAGCAAGTAGTAGCGCAATGCTTCCATGGCCCATTTAACAGCAAGGCACTCCCTCTCCACCACTGCATATTTTTGTTCTCTCGGAAGGAGTTTCCTACAGAGATACAGAATTGGGTGTTCCTCCTCCCCGACCATCTGTGATAGAACAGCCCCCAACCCTACTTCCGATGCATATATCTGCAGGATAAATTCCTTGGTGAAATCAGGGGCTATTAGGACACGGTTACTGCAGAGGGCAGTCCTTAAGTCTGTGAATGCTTCCTCTGCTGCGTCATATCACCTCACTAGATCAGGTCCACGGGCTTTTACTAGGTCAGTCAGGGGGCTTGCCCTTGTGGCAAAGTGCGGGATAAATCGTCGGTAATACCCCACTACACCTAGGAATGCCCGGACTTGTTTCTTGCTACTTGGTCAAGGCCAATTTTGGATGGCCTCCAACTTGTTAACTTGGGTTTTTAACAGACCTTTTCCCACAATGTAGCCAAGATATTTGGGCTCCGTAAAACCTACAGCGCACTTGGCAGAGTTTGCTGTAAGGCCAGCTCGCCTGAAGGTATCAAGGACTGCTTCCACCTTCTCTAGGTGGGTTTCCCAGTCTGGAGTATGAATGACCACATCGTCCAAGTAGGCAGCAGCATAACTGTTATGCAGGTGTAATAGCTTGTCCATGAGGTGCTGGAAAGTAGCTGGGGCCCCATGTAGTCCAAAAGGGAGGACAGTATATTGAAAAAGACCCTCTGGTGTAGAGAACGCAGTCTTTTCCTTTGTGTCTTCCACAAGGGGAATCTGTCAGTACCCCTTTCTCAAGTCTGGAGTAGTCAAGTACCGGGCATTACTCAGACGGTCCACTAACTCATCTATGTGAGGTATGGGATACTCGTCAAACCAGGATACTTCATTTAGTCGCTGGAAGTCGTTGCAAAACCTTGTGGTGCCATCAGATTTGGGCACCAGCACGATTGGGCTGGACCACTGACTGTGGGATTCTTCGATGATCCCCAACTCCAAGGCTTTTTTTACTTTTGCTTTTATTTCCTCCCTTTTGGCCACTAGCACCCGATAAGGCATCATTGTTATTCTGGCCCCAGGGTTCGTGACAACGTGGTGATATGTCTCGGTTGTTCGACCCGGTTTTGTCGAGAACACATCTTGGTTCCGGAAGATCATCTCAGACACCTCATTCTTCTGGTCTGGTGTTGAATCAGGAGACACTCTCGCCTGTTTGGAAGGCTTATTTTCCTGGGTTAGGTCTTTTTGGACACTTATGCATGCTTCTTGTGCATGCCAGGGTTTCTGAAGGTTGATGTGATAAATCTGTTCTTGTTTTCGGCGTCCTGGCTGCCGCACCTTGTAGGTTACTTCCCCCACGGGTTCAACCACCTCATAGGGCCCCTGCCATTGGGCCAGAAGCTTGCTTTCTGCCGTGGGTACCAACACCATCACCCGATCCCCTGGTTGGAACTGTCAGACTTTTGCCTGGTGATTGTAATAGGTTCTCTGGGCCTCCTGGGCCTTTTCCAAATGTTCCCGTACAATAGAGGTGACACGGGCTATCCGGTCTCACATCTGTATTACATGTTCTATTATACTTCTCCTCTCATTGGGTTCCTCTTCCCAGATCTCTTTGGCGATGTCTAGTATGCCACGGGAGTGACGCCCGTATAATAACTCAAAGGGGGAAAACCCAGTTGAGGCCTGAGGTACCTCCCAGATAGCGAACATAAGGTAGGGTAGTGGGGTGTCCCAATCCTTCCCGTCCTGACTTACTACCTTCCTTATCATAGCCTTGAGGGCTCGGTTAAACCTTTCCACCAATCCATCAGTCTGCGGATGATAGACTGAAGTTCTCAGGGTATGTATATGGAACAGCATACAGAGGTCCTTCATTAGTTTTGACATAAATGGGGTTCCTTGGTCTGTTAATATCTCCTTTGGTAGCCCCACTCGGGCAAAGATCCCCACCAGCTCTTTGGCTATTGTTTTAGAGGCTGTGTTCCGCAAGGGAACAGCTTCTGGGTAGCGAGTAGCATAGTCCAAAACAACAAGTACATATTGGTGGCCTCGACCCGTCTTCTCCATGGGTCCATGGCTATTTGTTCAAAGGGGACCTCTATAATGGGAAGGGGTACTAAAGGTGCCCTCATGTGGGGAAAGGGACTGTGCAGTTGACACTCTGGGCAGCAAGCACAGTACCTCCGTATTTCTTCGTGTACTCTGGGCCAGAAGAACCGTCGTAGTACTCATGCCAGGGTCTTCTCTACACTCAAATGCCCCCCAAAAAGGTGACTATGAGCAAGATTTAATACAGCATTCTGGTGTTTGTGAGGTACTAGGATCTGCTGTATCTTCTGCCCCTGTACTGGTGCAACGCGGTATAAGAGATTCTTCTTCATTATGAAGCAGGGTCCTGGTCCCTGGGTTTTCCCTTCCACGGGGACCCCATCTATTTCAGTCACCTTCTTCCTAATGTTGTCATACCTTGGATCTTCAGCCAGGTCTAGTCCAAAATTTCCTCTTCCGGGACTAATCTGCCCAAGATCTAGGGGCCCAGTCTCTGTTGCCTCTACTGGTTCAGAAATGCTAGGGTGGGAATCAGACTCAGGTGCTTCTCCCTCCGGGGTGGCCTCCTTTTCAGCTGCTCGGGTCCGCCTGCCTACGAGAGCGACTCTCTGGCTTTGAGTCAGTATTCAGGTTCCAAGGCCTTAGCTGCCCTCCTTTCCCTTTTCGACTTTCTACCATGACTGGGAATGGAAAATAAATCTGGGGATATTTCAGAGAAAACCCGGGGTTGACAGTCTACTATGGAGGCCTCACTAACTTCAGGGTTCCTCTTTTCCTCCAATCCTCCTACTGGGAGTAAGTTTCCAAACCCTGGGAAGTCCCTCCCTATGATCACCGGGTGTGGGAGTTTAGGGACTACACCTGTTACTACCTCAGTAGTGTTCCCCTGAATTTCGAGTTTTACTGGGATGGTGGGGTAATAACCAGCTGTCCCATGGGCGCATGTTATCCCCATACGCTTAGCCCGCAGCAGCTGACTACACTTCACAAGCTTCCCCGAGACAAGCGTGATAGCACTCCCCGAATCAACCAGTGCTGTGGTCTCTACCCCATTTAGCTTTACTGGTCTGGTGTACATATGTGGGGTTAGTGAGACCCCCACAAGGTGGATTAGGGAGCCTGGGTCTGCCCAGTTCCTCAGGTTACACTGCATCGGCTCCTCAGCATTGGGACACTGTGCAGCTGTATGTCCCCATTCCCCACAGGCATAACATCTGTATGAAGACCTAGGTATTCCCCAGTCTCTTGGTTTGGGCAGTCCAACCTCATGATCCTCTTCTCTCTCAGTGCTCTGACTCTTTGTGGCATCTCGTGAGCCTTCAGCCCCTCTCTTTTTCCACCTGGGCTCCCCTGGTGGCCCCATCACTCGAGCTCTAGGGCTTGGTGCTGCTAGTTTAACCCGGGGAGCCTCTTCCTTAACTGGTCGGGTCAGCTCCCTCGCCGTCCTTCGCCTCTCTACCAGTGCAACAACCTCATCATAGGTGGAGGGTTCGTTCTGGCTTACCCAGTCATGAAGGTCTGGCGGTAGTCCCCTCATGAATCGGTCGATGACCAGAACTTCTAGTATCTCTTCTGGACTCCGGGACTCCATTCGCAACCACTTTCATGCGAGATGGATGAGGTCATACAATTGGGACTGTGCGGTTTTGTTTTCCTGGTACCTCCACTCGTGATACCGCTGGGCCCGCACTGCAGTCGTTACCCCGGATCTGGCCAGGTTCTCTGCTTTCAGCTGGGGATAGTCTGCTGCAGCCTCTTCAGGCAGATCATGGTAGTCCTTCTGAGCCTCCCCACACAGGAATGGGGCAAGGATGCCAGACCACTGATCTCGAGGCCAGGCCTCCCATAGGGCTGTCCTCTCAAAGGCCAAAAGGTATGCCTCTACATCATCCTCCCATGTCATTTTCTGCAGCCAATGGCTGGCCTGTATGAACTGCGTCCTATCATGGCCATGGTTCAGCTCTGTAAGGGTCTTTACCTGGTTTACCAGTTCTTGCAACATAGCTCGGTCTTGAGAAGCCTGGTCCATCAGCAGGCGATTAGTCTCTCGCTGCAGCCGCATTGCCTCCTGTTGGGCAGCTGCCTGGACACGAGTAGCCTCCTGATGGGCCGCCGTAGCTTGTATCAATGCCCACACTAAATTTTCCATTGTGGTGAAAAAAAATAAACCCTCTACCTTTTTTTTTTAATCACTCTCCTTCTTCTGCCGCGCTGTGCACACCAAGATCCCACTGCTGACACCAATTGTGACAATGTTCCTCCTCTACCTTGGGGGGTCCTGCGCTTATTGGCAGATTTGCTCACCTCAGTGATCTCCTCCACAGTCTGGATCAACTCCTCCTGTGTCTGATCAGGAGTTGGGAGGTTTGGGGGGAACCCGGGCCCACCCTCTACTCCGGGTTCCAGCCCAGGGCTCTATGGATTTGCAGCTGTCTATAGAGCCTCTTGTAACAGCTCTGTGCAGCTACACCTCTCTGGGCTATTTCCCCAAGGCCTCCTTGTGACGATGCGGTTCTGGCGGGACCCAACTGAGAGTGCCAATTCAGGACCAATTGCTTAAACAGGACAGTAACAGCCCTAGGCTGGGGTTTTTCCACCTCTAAGGCAAACCAAACCAGCCAGACAAAAATAACTTTGGTTTTACCTCACTGGCTAACCACAAGTCACACAAGCAATTTCCTTAGACACTAAAGTCTCCCAGTATTACCACCAGTGCCACTCGTCCTGGGGATGAATGTTATGAAACCAACACCCCAGTAAAAGAAAAAGGTTCTCTCGGTCCCAAAGACCCAAGCCCCAGACCCAGGTCAATATACACATTAGATCTTACCCACAAATCATGCTGTTGCCAATCCTTTAGAATCTAAAATCGAAAGGTTTATTCATAAAGGGAAAAAGATAGAGATGAGAGCTAGAATTGGTTAAATGGAATCAATTACATACAGTAATGGCAAAGTTCTTAGTTCAGGCTTGTAGCAGTGATGGAGTAAACTGCAGGTTCAAATCAAGTCTCTGGAGAACATCCCCCGCTGGGATGGGTCATTCAGTCCTTTGTGTAGAGCTTCAGTTTGTAGCAAAGTCCCTCCAGAGGTAGGAAGCAGAATTGAAGACAAGATGGAGATGAGGCATCAGCCTTATATAGGCACTTCCAGGTGTAAGAACACTTCTTTGTTCTTACTGTGGAAAATTACAGCAAAATGGAGTCTGCAGTCACATGGGCAAGTCCCTGCACACCCTTCTGAGTTACAAGGCGTATCTGCCTCCTCTCAATGGGTCAATTGTGTAGCTGATGGTCCTTAATGGGCCATCAAGCAGGCTAAGCAGAGCTAACACCACCTTGTCTGGGGTGTTTCCCAAAACTGCAGCACCAATTTGAAAAACAGACAGTATACAGCCAATGCTTATAACTTCAACTACAAAATGATACAGGCATACAGACAGCATAATCGTAACCAGTAACTCATAACTTGGTCTTAGACAGCTTATATGACCCCCTTTACACAGGATTTTGTGCCACTACAGGACCTTGGTTGCAACCCATGTTCTATATGGTCCCAGTTTATATCAATAACGTCACACTCCTCCAAAAACCTTCTTTATCCTCACCGCAGGACCTTCCTCCTTGTGTCTGATAACGCTTGTACTCCTTAGCCCTCCAGCAGCACAGCCTCTCACTCTCAGCTCCTTGTGCCTCTTGCTCCCAGCTCCTCACACACACTTCCTCTCCTCTGGCTCCTCCCTATCTGACTGCAGTGAGCTCCTTTTTAAACCCAGGTGCCCTGATTAGCCTGCCTTGATTGGCTGCATGTGTTCTAATCAGCCTGTCTTCCTTAATTGGTTCTAGCAAGTTCCTGATTACTCTAGTGCAGCCCCTGCTCTGGTCCCTCAGGGAGCAGAAGCCTGCTTCTCCTGGGGCCAGGGCTCTTCCTTCGACCGCTCTGCTGTAGAGGAAGGAGGGAGAGGGCTGCTGCTGCTGCTGCTGCTGTTTCCTGCTGGGCACTGGGCCCTCGCTGCTGCTGCTGTTTCCTGCTGGGCACTGGGCCCTCACTGCTGCTGCTGCTGCTGTTCCTGCTCCTGCTCCTACTGCTCCCCTGGCTGGGCTAGACACTGCCACCAGCCCGTCTCTCTGCTGTCTGTTTGCTGGCTGGCTAGTGGTTCCCCCCCACCTCAGTTACTGCTGTTACTCCACCTACAGCCCCGGGGGGGGAGGGGGGCTGCTGGCCTGCTTCCCAGAGAGGAGGGGAGTGAGGGACCCCAGCTCTTGTTGCTGAGGACACCATCTGAGCGGGGTCCCTCCTGCCTGGACACCAGACCACCACCACCTGGAGCTGCTGGGGCTGCTGAGGCTGTTGCTGGGGAGCTGTCGGTGCCTGGAGGAGGAGGAGGAGTAGAACAGGACCCACCTGCTGCTGGGAGACCACGTGAAGACCACTGTGGAGGGGGCTTTTCTGGACTGAGTCTTTTTCGAACTGTGCTCTTGTGGTGGGGGTTTGGACTGTGTCTGCTGGGGCAGCGGGGGTGTGGTGTGGAGCCTGCCCCTGGTCCATCCGTGTCCCCCTTCGCCGCCACCACCATCATTGCCCCCTCCACCACCCCCGCTGGCTGTTTTCCTTCTGCTTTGGACTCCTGCCTCTGGGTCTGAGCTGGTCGCTTGGCTCACCACGCCCACTTCCACCATTTGGGCCTGCAGCAGCAGCAGCCAAACATTGACTTTTTGGCACAAGTGCCTGTGGGTGCACCACCTCCCCCCTCATACTGGACTGACCCCCTCCTCTCTGCCACATTTGTCCACCCCACCTATTTCCCTCTGTTGCCTGATAGTTCTGCCCCAGCCCTGTAGCTGTCCCCGTAGTCCCTCTACCCCAATCTCAGCTCGTCCTTTCCCCCCACCCTGTGCTCCCCCAGCCCTGATCGGTTCCCCCTCATGCGCCCACGCCCCCTCTCAGGCGCTTGTGCCCTTCCCCATTTGGTTTCCCCTTGTTCACTGCACTCCCCCCTCTGCCGTTGCCCCCCCCCGCTCCCCTAGTGCAACTGGAGGAGCCGGAACCCCCCTCTGCATTGGTGCCCTGCACCAATCCCACCCGTAGTCCTTGGTTGCTCCCTACGCCCCTTTAGCCTTCCCCTTCTGGCGCCCTCCTCCCCTGCCTGCAGCCTAGCGGGGAAGGGTGGCCGCCTCCTCTCCTTCCCCTCCCCTCGCTGTTTGTCCCCCTCCCCGCTCTCGTTATGGCGGGGGACGCGGCGGGGGAGACCCCTCGCGACGCTCCCACTACCCCTCCTCCACCTGCCCCCGTGTCCACTGCCCAAGCCTCTACCTCAACCGCCGCTGCCGATCCACCTACCACCGCCCCTGCTGGGGCACCGGCTGCGGTGAGTACTGGGGAGGCCTCCATTGCTGCCACGTCTCTCGCCCCTTCTGATTCGGGGGGAGCCCCCCCAGCCGGTGGGAAGGGTCGGGGTGGGAAGAAGGGTAAGGGCCCCGCTAGAAAGGCCAGGCCCTCCATGGCGGAGACTGCCCCCGCTGCCGCAGCCCCGCTACCGGCTGCGGCGTCCCTCCCCGCTGTTCCCTCCACCAGCTCTGCAGGTGTCCCTCCCCCGGCCCCCAGGGCGTACGCCCAGGTGGCGGCGGCCCCCCCGCCTGCCGCTGCTCCTCCGCTCGCCGCTTCCGTCAACATCTACAGCGGCCGGGGCCCCTTTCCCACTTTGACCAGGAAGCACGGCGTCCGTTGCCTCCTGGTGCCCGCCTCGCCCCACGTGGAGACCTACGTGCGGGCGTTGGCCAGGGTAGTGGGGCCCACGGCCATCGTGGCGGCCTCCAAAATGTACGGGAAGGTGGTCTTCTTCCTGGCATCGGAGGCTGCCGCCCAGGAGGCGGTAGAGACGGGCCTGGCGGTGGGGGGCGTGTTCGTCCCCCTGGAGCCGTTGGAAGACCTGGGGGTCCGCTTAATCTTGACCTCTGTCCCTCCCTTCCTGCCCAATGCCACCCTGCTGCCTGCCCTTTCTGCCCTGGGACTCCCCATCTCCGTCATCAGCCCTCTCCCCTTGGGCTGCAAGGACCCCGCCCTCCGTCATGTTCTCTCGTTCCGCCGGCAAGTGCAGCTTCAACTGCCGCCGGCGGCGCGTGGCGGAGAGGCGCTCGAGGGGTCTTTTCTGGTCCCTTACCAGGGAGCCCACTACCGAGTGCATTACTCAACGGGGGAGGCCCGGTGCTACCTCTGCCGGGCGATGGGGCACGTCAGGAAGGACTGTCCCTTGGCCCAGCACGGAGGAGCGTCCGGGACCTCTGAGCAAGGCGCCGGCCCTGTCATCGCTGGTGCCCCTGGCTGCCCGGCACCAGAAGCTGCCCCTCCTCCTCCTTCTCGATCCACCTCTGTGGAGGAGGGTGTGGCGGGGCTACTGCCGGACGTGGGAGAGGGCTCATGCCAGGGGGAATCCTCCCTGTTTTCTGCTGTCCCACCACTGCCTCCCCGAGTCCCTGAGCCATTGCCCTTGCCCCCCGAGCCAACCCCTGTTAGCCAGCCCCCAGATGATGCCATGGAGGGCTGGTCTTTAGTGCAGGGGAAGCGGGGCAAGCGGAAGGCTCGAGTTTGCTTACATCCTTCGGATTCGGAGGCCCCCCGGAAGAGCAGGAAGGGGGCACCGATGACGAGTCTTCTGCCTTGCCCCCCAAGGGAGGCTGTCTCACCTCCTTCCCACTTGACACCTCTGAGAGCGCCGGGGTGGGTATCGCCTCGGGTGCTGGCGGGGAGGGCCCTGGGGTGGTGGACGGTGATCTCCCTCCCATCTACGCGGAGATTGAGGCCCTGGGTTTGACCCCGGTCACGCAGGGGGAGGACGACCCTCTGCCAGCGGGTCTCGATCTGGGCGACCTCACTACATCCTCCCTGCCCCTGGGTTCCCTTCCCCTACCCGCTGTTTCTGCTCCCACCTCTGAGGGTCCCCTGGAATCTTCCATCGACCTGGCTGCGGGTGGCACTCTGTTGACGGTCGCCGTGCCCCTTTGGCGACGGCCAGTGCCCCGCTGCCGAGCCCCGCTTCCCAGGGGGTGTCCCTCTTGGGTGTGGAGGACACGCCCTCCTTCCTCAACGGGGACCCCACTGACCACCATCTCTCTCTGGATGCCGAGGCTGCCGCACGTGCCACAGTGGCTGAGCCCGGCATTGTTAGGTGTCCCCTGCCCACTTCCCAGATCCTTGAGCCTGGCCAGGAGGAGCAACCTTCCGGCGTCTCAACTATGGAGGCTCCGGATCCTGCCTCTACCTCCTTCCCAGATTCTCTCCCTGATCCCCGCCCTTCTCCTGTTGGCTGTATCCTTTTCCCCCCACCTCCTGTGATTCCAGTGCCGCCCCTGGCAATACCTCCCAGGGAGCGGGTTCACTAGTTCTTTCCTGTCCCGACCCCCCAGGGGCTGCTGTTCTCCTTCCACCGCCCCTTCTTGAATCTGGGAGCGGGGCGGGTCATGTGGCGTCGGCCCATCTGCTGCATCGTTGGGGGTCTGCCCCCTGCCTACCCGCCTCGGTGGGCCACGGGGCTGTGACGGGGGCCCCACTGGGGGCCAGTCATCGATCAGTGACCCCACCCCCCCATGCGCTGAGGGAGGAGCTGCGGGAGTTCCTTGAGGACGTCCGTGGCTCCCGGAACAAAGTCCATCTTGCGCTCCAGCGGTGGGGGGATTTCCATCAGGTCCTCCGGGCCGCGAGGGCCCTCATGGGGGACGGTAAGAGGACCGGGAAGCAGGCCGCGGTGGCCTACCGGGGGGTCCGTATCTTCCGTGACTCCTTACTCACCTTCGGGGTTGGTCACGGATTGCTGCGTGTCCTGCCGGAGGCCGTGGACGTGTCTGCCAGCGAGGATCCCCCCCAGTCCTCCTCATGGCACCGATCGTCTTTGCCACCTTAAACACCCGAGGCTGTAGGATGGGTCTCCGCAGGAGCCAGGTGCTCTCCTTCCTCCGGAGGGGGGGTACTCTGTGGTTTTCCTGCAGGAGACCCATATGGATCCGGCCGCTGAAGCTAGCTGGCGGCTGGAGTGGGGGGACGGGGCCTACTTTAGCCACTTCTCGGTCTGCGCGGCTGGAGTGGTGACCCTGTTCTCCCCCGACCTACTGCCCGAGGTGCTGGGGGTCGCCGAGGCTGTGCCGGGTCGCCTCCTGCACCTCTGGGTCCACATGGAGGGGCTTATGGTTAATCTCATCAACGTTTATGCCCCGACATCGGGCCCGGAGAGGCTATGTTTTTATCAGCAGGCGTCTGCGATCCTCGGCTCCCTGGATCCTCGTGAGTGCCTGGTCCTGGGAAGGGATTTTAACACCACCCTCGAGGAATGGGACCACTCAGGGACCAAGCAGTGCCCGGCCGCCGCAGACATCCTCCGGGAGATCGTCGACCGCCACTCCCTGGTGGACGTCTGGCGCGACCACCACTCTGACGACGTCTCAACGTTCACCTTCGTCCGGGTGGAGGCCCATCGGTCGTGCCACTCCCGGCTGGACCGTATTTACTTGTCGCGTTTCCACCTTTCACAGGCCCAATCCTCCAGCGTTCGGCCGGCCCACTTTTCGGATCACCACCTTGCCACCGTGACGACCTCTCTTTGCGCGGAGAGGCCGGGGCCGGCCTATTGGCACTTTAATAATAGTTTGCTGGAGGAGCGGGCTTCGTGGCGTCCTTCCGGGAGTTCTGGCTGGCCTGGCGAGGGCAGAGGCGTGCCTTTTCCTCGGTGCGGCGGTGGTGGGATCTGAGGAAGATGCGCGCCCGGCTCTTCTGCCGTGACTACACTCTGGGTGCTAGCCAACGGAGGAATGCGGCGATAGGGCAGTTGGAGCGGGAGGTCTTGGAGCTGGAGAGGCGTCTGGCCGTCAACCCCAAGGATCCATCCCTCTGCGGAGCTTGCCGGGGGAAGCGGGAGGAGCTCCGGGCCCTAGAAGACCATCGATTCTACATTGTTCGATTCTACATCCACCTCCTTCGGGAGATGGATCGCGGCTCCCGCTTCTTCTACGCCCTGTAGAAAAGGAGGGGGGCCAAGAAGCACATCACCTGCCTCCTGGCAGAGGACGGCACCCCCGTCACGGATCAGGCGGAGATGTGCGAGAGGGCCAGGGCCTTCTACGCCACTCTTTTCTCCCCAGATCCGACCGATCCTAACGCTTGCAGAGTGCTCTGGGATGGGCTCCCGACGGTCAGCATGGGCGACCGGGACCGGCTAGAACTGCCTCTCACTCTGGCCGAGTTCTCGGAAGCCCTCCGTCGCATGCCCACCAATAAATCTCCAGGCATGGACGGGCTGACCGTGGAGTTCTACCGCGTGTTCTGGGACGTTCTTGGCCCAGACCTGGTCACCGAGGCTTTGCAGAGCGGGCCGAGGCTTTGCAGAGCGGGGTCCTCCCTCTCTCGTGCAGGCGAGCCGTGCTGGCCTTATTGCCGAAGATGGGGGACCTCTGCGACTTACGGAATTAGCGTCCCGTCTCGCTCCTCAGCACGGACTACAAAATTGTTGCGAAGGCCATCTCGATGCGGCTAGGGTCCGTGCTGGCGGACGTGGTCCATCCAGACCAGACCTACACCGTCCCGGGCCGCACCATCTTTGATAACTTGTATCTGGTCCAGGACCTTCTGGAATTGGGGTGTAGGGATGGTCTGTCGTTCGCTCTTGTCCCTGGATCAGGAGAAGGCGTTCGACCAGATGGATCACGGGTATCTCCTGGGCACTCTGCGAGCGTTCTGCTTCAGACCCCTGTTTGTGGGTTTTCTCCAGGTGCTGTACGCTTCTGCGGAGTGTCTGGTCAGGCTCAACTGGACCCTGACCGAGCCGGTCAGCTTCGGGTGGGGAGTGCGGCAGGGGTGCCCCCTCTCGGGCCAGCTGTACGCTCTGGCGATCGAGCCCTTCCTCTGTCTCCTCCGCAAGAGGTTGATGGGGTTGGTGCTTTGGGAGCTGGGGCTGCGGCTGGTCCTGTCGGCGTACACTGACGATGTGCTCCTCGTGGTCCAGGACCCGGGCGACTTGGCGCGGGTGGAGGCTTGCCAGGCTGTGTACTCGGCGGCCTCCTCCGCCCGGGTCAACTGGGTCAAGAGCTCTGGCCTGGTGGTCGAGGACGGGTGGCGGGCGAGCTCCCTCCCACCCACGCTTCAGGCCATCCGGTGGAGCGCAGGTCCGCTGCTCTATCTCGGCGTTTACCTTTCTGCCAAGCATCCGTCTCCGCCGGAGAACTGGCAGGATTTGCAGGGCAGGGAGACGGAGTGGCTCCCAAAATGGACAGGACTACTCTGGTGCCTCTCCCTTCGGGGGAGGGCACTGGTGCTTAATCAACTGGTCCTGTCCATGCTCTGGTACCGGCTCAACACCCGGCCCCGTTTTTCCTGGCCAACCTTCGAATGGCGATTCTGGAGTTCTTTTGGCCAGGGACGCACTGGGTCTCTGCAGGGATCCTCCACTTGCCCCTGGAGGAGCGGGGGCAGAGCCTGAAATGCCTACGCGCTCAGGTCCATGTCTTCCGCCTCCAGGCCCTGCAGAGGCTCCTGTTTGGTGCGGGTAGTCCGGCGTGGAGCGTATTGGCGCACGCCTTCTTCCGCCGCTTCCGAGGGCTCCGATACGACCGGCAGCTCTTTTACCTCCATCCGAGAGGTCTTCCGCGAGACATCTCCAGGCTGTCGGTCTTCTACCAAGACCTCCTCCGGACCTGGAAGCTCTTTTCAACGACCAGATCCGTGGCGGCCACCGTGGGGGTTGACCTCCTCGCGGAGACCCTGCTACACAATCCCCAGCTTCGTGTGCAGGTGGCGGAGTCCCCCACGGTGTGCCAGAGGCTGGTCTCGGCGGGAGTCACCAGGGTCGGAGACCTCCTGGAGTACGACTGGGGAGACTGGCTGGATCCTCTGACGCTAGCTCAGCACATGGGGCTCTCCAGACCTCGTACTCCCCAGCGCGTACTTCAGGAGGTGAAGGCTGATTTACTGCTTGCTGCTCGGGCTTACCTGGACCGGGTCCTGCGAGAGGGCACGCCTTGCCCACCCTCCACCCCAGGCCCCGTGGACATTTTTATCGGACCCCTGCCCCGTGGACCCAATCGGCCCCCTCACCCTTTCACTGCCAGCCGGCTGCATGATCTGCAGCCGCTTTTGTTCCAGACCGCGGCACGGAAACTTCTGTATTCGCTCGTGCTCCATACCCTTCACTACCTCACCCTCGCGTCCCGCCCCGATACCAAATGGCGGGACCTCCTGCCGCCTCTCGAGGGTGAGGAGCCCCGGTGGGCCAGCTTGTACTCTGCCTTGGTCCCAAGGCCCGCCGGGGATATCAGTTGGCGGCTCCTTCACGGAGCCGTGAGCATGGGCATGTACTTGGCGTGGTTCACGTCTGTCCCTAGCACCTGCCTTTTCTGTGGTGAGAAGGAGACCTTGGCGCACGTTTATTTGGAGTGCGCCAGGTTGCAGCCCCTGTTCTGGCTCCTCCTGAATATTTTCCTGCGTTTTTGGTTGCACTTTTCCCCTCACCTTTTTATCTACACACTCCCCATCCGTGGTCCCACGAAGTCGTGGGATCTCCTTCTCAACCTCCTCTTGGCCCTGGCCAAACTGGCCATCTACAACACCAGGGAGAGGAGGTTGGCCGACGGGATTTCCTGCGACTGTAGGGCCTATTTCCGTTCCTCTGTCTGCTCATGCATCCGGGCAGAGTTCCTCTGGGCGGCGTCCACTGGCTCCCTTAACGCCTTCGAGGAGCAGTGGGCGTTGTCCGGGGTTCTCTGCTCGGTGTCCCCATCAGGTTCCCTTAGTTTAGCCCTATGACCTCACTCCCGATCCTGTTTTTTCATTAGTTATCCCCCGTAATTACTTGGTGTCCCAGACCTGTGGGTCCTCCCCTTAGGCTGGGGGGAGGCCCTTTAGAAGTGGGCGGGCTATGCCCGCCCACCCCCGCTGGATGCCAATAGGACCAGACTCCTGCACCCCACTGGCCTGGGTCTGTCACACTATGTACCAGTATTTCAAATGTGTTTGCTCCTGGGTAACAACAACAAGAGACTTTACATCCACATCTATACTATAAAACTGAGATACTGTTGATTTAAACTCTCTCTAGTGTACAGAACTTAAGCTGTGATTTTGTTTAATTCTTAGGTAATCAACTTTGATTAGTCCACTATTACTTATAATCACTTAAAATCTATCTTTCTGTACCTAATCTGTTTTACATTTTTCAACCTAACAGCACATTGTTTGAAATGTAAAAGGGAAATCTGCTCAGGAACAAAGGCTGGTGCATTGTCCTCTCCACATTGAGGGAGAACAATGGTCTCAAGTTGCAGTGGGGAAGATCTAGGTTGGATATTAGGAAACACTATTTCACTAGGAGAGTGATGAAGCAGTGGAATGTGTTACCTAGGGAAGTGGTGGAATCTCCATCCTTAGTGATTTTAAGGCCCAGCTTGACAAACCTTGGCTGAGATGACTTAGTTGACCTCCTGAGGTCCACTAGATGACCTCCTGAGGTCTCTTGCAACCCTAGTCTTCTATAATTCTATGATTCTATGAGAGGCAGACTTTTGATCAGGGCATGATAGTATAAGTCTGCGGTCCCAGGCTGGAGATCTGGGGTGAGCTGGCTGGAGCCTCTGTATTGTTGGATCATGAGTGGTTAGTGAAAACACTTATGTAAGTACAGATGGTTCTGTCCCTGTCTGCGAAAGGCTGTGTAAATGGAAGATCTGAGATGACTGCACCTTGTCAGAGTCTCACAGTGCGAGAAGGGGCCTAGACTGGTTTAGCAGAGGGTTTGAAGGTAACTCCATTCCAGGCTGCACCTGGGAAAATCCATCACATCCACAAAACAAACAGGTCTGGCTAGACCAAGAGTTCATTTCCCTCTTGTCATGTGCTCAGTTAGTGATGGAGAGACCGGGGTTATGGCAGGGAAATCAGGACTGGTGCATTCTGTCTGTCATTCTCTGTGTGACCTTTCCCAATTCACATCTCCCTGTGCCTCAGTTGACCTATCTGTATGATGAGGATGCATTCATAGTGATTTTCCTCTGCTACGTATTTTGAATCAACTATAATTTTTAAATATACACAAGTGCACAGAGCAGCCAATTCCTCTTTGACTCAGTGGAGAGCCCAAGAGTTCTCATCTCCCTTTGGGAAGGACTCTTAATTATTGTTTACTCCTATAGCTGGATAAAGAACACAGAAGAACAGAAAGGGAATGAAAATATTGGCTAGAGTGCTTCTGTATCCAGTCTGTTTCCATTTAGATGACCCTTCTCCCCTAGAGGCTGGATGAACCTGCACGGGGATTGCACAGAGCTACAATATAAAGAGTGCACATCTCTGTGTCAGCTCTCAGTGTGGGATGCTGCTGCAGATGCTGGAGTGAGAGAGGTGTGGGAACCGGCTACCTGAGGGGGATTCCCAGGGAAGACGCTTCCTTCTCAGTATTCACAGGTACCATCTCCTGCTGAGGAGCTCACCTACCTGACAAACCTAATAGAACATGGGTGTTCTGGGATAGAGATTAGGTCTGTGATCCTTTCCGCTCTGCGCAACCATTAAATACCCTAGGACTCTGGATAGAGGTGGTGAGTTCACTCTAGTATAACTGGCCAAATTGTCCCTCTTTGCTGCCCTCTCCATGCAGGGCTGGCTTTAGGCTCCAGCCCTCCAAGCATGTGCTTGGGGCAGCACTTTCTAATGGGCAGCAAACTGGCTCCCCCCTTTTTTTTCTTTTTTTGCTTGGAGTGACAAAAAGCCACACACCTTGTCAGCGCATGAGCCGGGATCCGCGCCCCCTGTCCAGCCCTGCAGCGCCCTGCACAGCCCACTCAAGCAGAGAAATGCTGCACCGTCCTGGGAATACTCAAAGCTGCAACTTCAGCAGGACCCCTCCCCCCTTCCTACATCTCGGGCCCCGATTCCCTCCCTCCCCGGCTCCTCACACACTCCGGGAGCCCCTCTTGCAGCCACAGCCCGGGCTCGGCTCTACCTCCCTCCCCAGCTCCTCACACTCTCTGGGAGCCCCTCTCACCACCGCTGCAGCCCATGCTCGGCTGCAGGGCCTGGGCTGTAGCGGCGAGACGGGCTCCCGGGGTGTGTGAGGAGCGGGGAGGGAGGGAAGCGGGTCCCCTGGAGCCAAGCCCAGGCTGTGGCGGCGAGAGGAGATCCTGGAGTGTGTGAGGAGGTGAGGGGCTGGCTGGGCTCGTTGGAGCTGAGCAGGTAGCCCCGCAGCCAGAGATCCTCGTCTTACCACCCAACGAGGCTGGGCCAGGGCGTGGTGAGGCTGAAGATCAGCATGTTCGGGGGGCTCTCCAGGTGCCCGGCCACCAGCATGTCGAGAGTGAGGGCAGTGAACATGAACTGATCCACCTTGGCCACCAGCAGCACCACAAAGCCCAGGGAGGGGGCCGTGTTCTCCGTGCCGCCCCACAGCTGCACTGCCACTTCGACGTACTCCCGCTCCACGCCGCCCAGCAGCTCCACCTGCATGGGGATGGAGCCACGGCTGGGCCAGAGCTCAGCTGCCGTGTGCTGGTAGCGAATCCCACATTTGAGGGTGAGGAGCCTAGTGCTGGGGCGGCTGGGGTGTGGGTGCGGGGGGAGAGAGATCAGTGCTG
The DNA here is from genome assembly GCF_025201925.1 of Gopherus flavomarginatus. Lineage (NCBI taxonomy): Eukaryota > Metazoa > Chordata > Testudines > Testudinidae > Gopherus > Gopherus flavomarginatus. The sequence goes on along the minus strand of NC_066617.1, from coordinate 373,741,119 downwards.
GGGTGGCAGGGGGGGACTGGTGAGCGGGGGTGTGGGGGGCAGCCAAAAATGTTTTTGCTTGGGGAAGCAAAAAACCTAGAGCCAGCCCTGCCTCCATGCCAAGCTGATGACTCCCAGCCCCAATGTGTCTGTATTTCAGTGACACAGTGGATTCTTCAGCATGAAAGGTGTTAGTAGATGTCCAATACAAGGCCAAATTCGGAGGCCATGGACCAGAGTTTGCTCAGGCCCCACCAAGGCAAAAGCATCCTTGGAGTTAGAACTCAGAAAAGACCTCAGGAGCTAGATGTGTGCTAATACACAGAGAGTGTCGCCTCCTATTCTTGGATTTCAGGGCTTGACTGTTAACGAGTGAGGGGGATTGGAACTGTTACCTTTATTTAATTTGCTGGAAAGCATAGAGGTGATAGTGTTCCTCACTGGAATAATTATTAAATTTTTTCTACATGGGCAAGACAAGTTTTCTCCTAGCTTTATTAATTAAGTTAGTTAAAGTGTTATGCCTGAAACTTTCAAAAAACAATACAGCCAGAAGCAGAAACCCGGTATGGGAATTTTCAGTCCAAACAGTGACAGTTTGGTAAACTTATAAGCAATTGAAAATAAGGTCTTCAAATTGAACATGTCAGACTGTCCTAACTAAAAGTAGTGCCACCATCACTATGTAGAATGGCCAATCCTAAGAAAATAAGAACATAAGAATGGTCTTAATGGGTCAGACCAAGGGCCAATCTAGCCTAGTATTCTCTCTTCTAACAGTGGCCAGTGCCAGATGCTCCAGAAGGAATGAACAGAACAGGCAATCATCAAGTGATCCATCTCCTGTCGTTTATTCCCAGCCTCTGGCAAACAGAGGTTAGGGACATCTTCCCTGCCGATCCTGGCTAATAGCCATTGTTGGACCTATCCTCCATGAATTTATCTAGTTCTTTTTTGAACCCTTTTATTTCTTGGCCTTCAAAACATCCTCTGGCAAAGTGTCCACAGGTTTGTGCATTGTGTAAAAAAATACTTTATTTGTTTTAAACCTGCTGCCTATACATTTCATTTGGTCACCCCTAGTTCTTGTGTTATGAGAAGGAGTAAACTATCTACTTTCTCTACGCCAATCATGAGTTTACACACCTCAGGCATATCCTCCCTTAGTTGTCTCTTTTCCAAGCTGAAAAGTCCCAGTGTTATTCATCTCTCATCACACAGAAACGCTTCGTAATAATTTTTGTTGCCGGTTTTGTGAACCTTTTCCAATTCCAGTATATCTTTTTATGAGAGGGGGTGACCATATCCTCTCACAATATACAAGATGTGGGCGTACCATGGATTTATATACAGACAGTATGATATTTTCTGTCTTATTATCTATCCCTTTCTTATTTATTCTCAACATTCTCTTTGCTTTTTTGACTGCAGCTGGACACTGAGTGGATTTTTTCAGAAAACTGTCCAAAATGACTCCAAGATCTCTTTCTTGAATGGTAACAGGTAATTTAGCCCCCATCATTTTATATGTGTAGTAGAGATTATGCTTTCCAATGTGCATTACTCTGCAATTATCAATATTTAATTTCTTCTGCCATTTGGTTGCCCAGTCATGCAGTTTAGAGAGATCCTTTAATTGTTCTTCGCATTTTGCCTGGGTCTTTAGAATCTTCAGAAATTTTGTATCATCTGCAAATTTTGCCACCTCACTGTTTACCCCTTTTTCCAGATCATTTATGAATATGTTGAATAGGACTGGTCCCAGAACAGACATCTGGGGGACACCACTATTTACCTCTCTCCATTGTGAAAACTGACCATTTACAACATTTATACTATCCTTTGTTTCCTATCTTTTAGCCAGCTACCAATCCATGAGAGCACCTCTCCCTTATTCTGTGGCAGTTTAAGAGCCTTTGGTGAAGGAACTTGTCAAAGGCTTAATGAAAATCTAAGTACCCTATATCCACCAGATATCCCTTATCCACGTGCTTATTAACCCGATCAAAGAATTCTAATAGATTGGTGAGGCGCGATTTCCCTTTACAAAACACATGCTCACTCTTCCCAAACAAATTCAGTATATCTACATGTCTGACAATATTGTTCTTTATTATAGTTTCAACCACTTTGCCCGGCACTGAAGTCAAGCTTACCAGACTGTAATTGCTGGGGTCACCTCTAGAGCCCTTTTTAAAAAATTGGCATCACATTAGCTATGTTCCAATCATCTGGTACAGAAGCTTATAGTTTCTCCATAATGACATTATTAACCCCAGTTCTCTCAGCTTCTCATCGTAAGTCTTGAGCACCAGCCCCCTAATCATTTCCGTTACCCTCCACTGGACTCTCTCCAATTTGTCCACATCCTTTCTGCAGAGGCGGGACCAAAACTGGATGTAATACTCCAGTTGTGGTCTTACCAGTGCTGAATAGGGGAGAATAATCACTTCCTTCAATCTGCTGGCAATGCTTCTATTAATACAGCCCAATAAGCTGTAAGCCTTCTTGGAAACTAGAGCACGCTGCGGACTCCTATCCAGATTCTCAACCACTGTAATCCCTGGGTCCTTTTCTGCGGAACTGCTGCTTAGCCAGCTTGTAGCAGTGCATGGGATTCTTCCTTCCTAAGTGCAGGACTCTGCACTTGTCTTTGTTGAACCTCATCAGATTTCTTTTAGCCCAATCCTCCAATTTGTCTAGGTCACTCTGGACCCTATCCCTACCCTCCAGTGTATCTACCTCTCCCCCATCTTAGTTTCATCTGCAAACTTTCAGAGGGTGCAATTAATCCTATCATCCAGACCATTGATAAAGGTGTTGAACCGCTTCATACCGGTTGCCAGCTAGACATAGAGCCGCTGATCATCGCCCACTGAGCCCGACAATCTAACCAGATTTCTATCCACCTTATAGTCAATTAATCTATTAATCCATACTTTTTTATCTTGCTGGCAAGAATGCTGTTGGAGATTATATCAAAAGCTTTCCTAAAGTCAAGATATATCATGTCCACTGCTTTCCCCATATCCACAGAACCAGCTATCTCATCATAGAAGGCAATCATGTTGGTCAGGCATGACTTGCCCTTGGTCAATTCATGTTGATTGTTCCTGATCACCTCTCTCTCTCCAAGTGCTTCAGAACTGATTCCTTGAGGACCTACTCCACGATTTTTCAAGGGAGTGAGGGGAGGCTGACTGGCCTGTAGTTCCCTGGAGCCTTTCTCCAGCCATCCAGGACCTCCTCCAATCATTATGAGCTTTCAAAGATAATAGCCAATGGCTCTGCAGACAAATCAATCAGCTACTCTAAGACTCTCAGATGCAGTTCATCCGGCACCATAGACTTGTTGTCTTCCAGCTTTTCTAAATAGTCCTGAACCACTTCTTTCTTCACAGAGGGCTGGTCACCTCCTCCCCATGCTGTGCTGCCCAGTGCAGTAGTCTGGGAGATGACCTTGTTCGTGAAGACAGGGGCAAAAAAATCATTGAGTACATTAGCTTTTTCTACATCCTTTGTCACTAGGTTGCCTACCCCATTTGGTAAGGGGCCCACATTTTTTCTGACCTTCTTCTTGTTCGTAACATACCTGAAGAAACTCTACTGGTTACTCTTAACATATCTTGCTAGCTGCAACTCCAAGTGTGATTTGGCCTTCCTGATTTCACTCCTGCATACCTGAGAAATATTTTTCTATTCTTCACTGGTCATTTGTCCAAGCTTCCACTTCTTTTTACCTCTTCTTTGTGTTTAAGATCAGCAAGGATTTCACTATTCAGCCAAGCTGACTGCCCACCATATTTACTATTCTTTCTACACATCGGGATGGTTTGTTCCTGCAGCCTCAATAAGGATTCTTTAAAATACAGACAGATTCCCTGGACTCCTATCTCCCTCATGTTATTCTCCCGTTATACATTCAAGTTATTATGGTGTCTTTAAAAAGTTTCCAAGCAGCTTGCAGGGATTTCACTTTTGGCACTCTAACCTTTCATTTCTGTTTAACTAACCTACTCACTTTTGTGTAGTTCCCCTTTCTAAAATTGAAATGTGCTCAACTTATTATTACATCAAGAATTGCCTCTCCTCATGTGGGTTCCCAGAATAGCTGCTCCCAGAAGCATCCTGTCCTCAGGCGACATGTACCATGTCAATGTGAGGATAGTTGAAATCCCCCATTATCAATTAGTTTTTTTATTTTAATAGCCTGTTTAATTGCCCTGAGTATTTCATAGTCTCGGTCACAATCCTGCTCAGGCTGTCTAGTATACCCCTACCGCTGTATTCTTATTATAAGACATGAAATTTCTATCTATAGAGATTCTGTGGTACAATTTGATTCAGTTAAGATTTTTACTTCATTTGATTGTACACTTTCTTTCACATATAGCACTACTTCCCCGCCAGCACGACCTCTTCTGTCCTTCCAATATATTAGTACCCTTGTATCACGGTGTCCCATTGATTATCCTCATTCCAACAAGTTGCTGTGATGCTTCTTATATCAATATCCTCATGTGATATGAGGCACTCTAGTTTGCCCATTTTGTTATTTAGAATTTTAGCATTGGTGTATAAGCATTTTAAAATCTTGAGTCCTTTTAACTGTCTGTCATTACAGGATGTAATTAAATGGGATACTTTTTCATTTGACTGTTTCTCATGAAATCCTGCCTGTATTTTATCATTTTCCATCTTCTCGTCCTCAGTAAGGCTTAGAGAATCTCCATTCATAGATCAGACCCTTAGGGATGTCTTTGTCTGAACCACGTTCCTCTGCACCTGTCGGCTTTCCCCGAACTCTTATTTTAAAAACTTCTCTATGACCTTTTTAGTTTTAAGTCCCAGCAATCTGTTTCCATTTCAGTTCAGGTGGAGCACATCCTTCCTGTATAGACTGCCCCTTTCCTAAAAGTGTCCCCATTTGTGAATCCCTTTTAGCTAAACATTTTAATCCAATAATGGCTGAGCGACAGAGTGGGGATTCAGTCTTGACAGGAACAATATGGATAAACAATATGCAGAAACATGTTTCCTGCTGGTGCCTATTAACGTTTCTCAGACTATGACATGTAGGAGTTAGTGATGCAAGGGGCACCTTAAAATTTGGAATTGGCATTAGTAGGATCTGTTGCTCCTAATTCATTTCTCTGAATAATTACAATGTCATTTTTCAGTATGTGAAGAGTGACCAATCTGCTTCACCCATGGGAAGAGCCTCCCGTTAGCATAGGAAGTAGTGTCTCACATTAACATTGTCTCTCCATCCAGGCATTTGTACGGCGACCATCACCTGAGAGACTGGGAACATACAGAAAGTTTGGGGAACGTACAGTACATGCAGGAGAGATCGTTCTGCTTTAGAACTGGTCACCTTCTCTCCTACTGCATGTCAGATTCCAACACAACCCACTTCACCAACCCCTCCACCTTCATCCTGCTGGGCATTCCTGGCCTGGAGGCTGCCTACATCTGGATCTCCATCCTCTTCTGCACCATGTATGTCACAGCAATCTTGGGGAACTTCACCATCCTGTTCACTGTGAAGACAGAGCCGAGTCTCCATGGGCCCATGTACTATTTCCTCTGCATGCTGGCCATCACCGACTTGGTTGAATCTACGTCCATTGTACCCAAAATGCTGAGCATCTTCTGGTTCAATTCCAGAGAGATAGATTTAAGGTCTTGCCTCACTCAGCTGTATTTCATTCACTGCTTCTCAGGGATGGAGTCTGGGATCTTCGTGGCCATGGCTTTGGATCGCTACGTGGCCATCTGTGATCCCCTGAGACATTCCACCCTCCTAACAAAGTCCATTGTGGCTAAGATTGGTCTGGCCATGATGCTGCACAGCAGCATAGTTGTACTGCCATATCCCTTCCTGGTAAGGCAGTGGCCTTATTACAGAACCAACATCATCCCGCAGCCGTACTGCGCACACATAGCCGTGGTGAAGCTGCCCTGCGCTGACACCCGCATCAGTAGCTACTATGGCCTCTTTGTGGTATTCTGTGTGATGGGTCTGGATGCGATCTTCATTGCCCTGTCTTACACCCAGATCCTCAGGGCCATCTTCAGCCTCCCCACAAAGGATGCCCGGATCAAGACTTTTGGGACCTGCATCTCCCACCTTTGTTCCATCTTAGCCTTTTACATCCCAAGTCTCTTCTTCTCCCTCATATACCGATTTGTTCAGAATGTGCCCCTGCATTTCCACGTCCTTATTGCCAACATTTACCTCTTGATGCCCCCTGTGCTAAATCCCATCATCTACGGGGTGAGGACCAAACAGATCTGGGACAGGCTGCTCCGGCTCTTTACTTGTGAAGGGACCTAAAATTTTCTCCTAGTGCTCTGGCTCTCAGACCTCCAAGCACAGCTGGCTGGTGATGTGGTGCTGGAGAGTCAGAGAGACATTAAATACTTTTCTGACCTTAGTATGCTGCTTTGGTGTAGAAAATTAGGGAATTGGTCTATAAACTATTCATAGAGTTGACACCTTTCTAATCGTTGGTAAATGCTCCACCTCTTCAGCTGTGGCCCGAGCCCTGTCACATGAAAAAGAGCCATTTCATATTTTCCTAGGAATGGCAATTTTTTCCAGTTTTTTAGGCCTCACCCCAAATTGCTAAAACCATTCAATCATTGCTTCAACAGACAATCATTCCCAAGTGTATCTCAATTAGCAACTCTCGAATCTGCCCAGTACAAAAAACAAATGGGTCGTGTCATCTTACTATTGACTATCAAAAGTTGAATCAAGTAGCTCCAGCTTGTACAGCTCTTGTATGCAAAATGCCTGACCTGATTAAATCTCTGAATCCCGAAGCAAAATGATTTTCTAGCATGCGTCTAAGAAAAGCCAACGTTGCCCAGCTTTCAAAGTAGAAGGCGGTCAGTTTCCATTTCAAGTCTGGCCCCAAGAGCTACATAATAATTCATCCATTTTCCATGAGTAAATGAAATGAATTTTGTCAAGGTTTTCAGAACCCTCTGTTCTATTTCAATATGTAGATGACATTTGTTTAGCAACAGAAACTCAAGAGAAACACCTAGAGTGTCAGCTGAAATTTTTCAAATCATCAAGGACACAGGATTAATGGTCCAAGCAGATTCCTTTCTGGGTATCACATTTCTCAAGGAGGTTGATCACCTGCACACCAAAAGATGGATTAAATTCGAGAACCACCCAGGCCCACTAACATAACTGCTTTACATTCGTTCTTAGGTTTAGCAGGATACCATCGAAACTTCATCTGTAACTTTGCTCACATTGCACTTCCACTCTATAAACTCTTGAAAAAGAAATTGCTTGAATTTGGACAAACAAACATGCAAACGAAAGGAAATGATTTATTTGGTACATGATGTACCATCAGAAGGCCATCAAGTGGTGGAAGAAAAACATGCAGTGCCTCAACTTAATAGGTTGGTGGCCATGCATGAAGGCAAATGTACATCCGTACAGTAAAAATTGTTCAGTTTGTTCACAGAATAATCCTACCCCAACAGAATAGAATGCTCCTTTAAGATCCCAAATATATGAAGTTCCATGGAAACCAATACTTTCTGGTTGTCATTAACATTCTCTTAATAGGCGGAAGCATTTCCTTTAAAAGCAAATACGCTGCAGCCACAGCAGAGGCTCTGACTGACCAAGTATTTTCTCACTGAGAACTCCCTGCTAAGGTGGAGTCAGACAGTGGAACACAGTTTACTGAACAAGTTTTCCAAAAAGGCCTACATTTATTAAGAGTGCAACAAAAATTCGATATCCCATGCAGATCTCAATAATCAGGGATGGTAGAGCGAAAAAATCATACCATCAGACATACACTGCAAAAGCTGGTAGATGCTAATGGACACAGTTGAGACACCCTGATTCTTCTCATTATAATGGCATCCAGGGAATCTCCAGCTGCCTCCACAAATCATACACCCGGTGAGGTTATAACTAAACAAACTATGCATGTGCCAGAGCATCTTATATATCATGCCAGTGGCACACAGCTAAAGGGAGTAAAGCTTGGAACCCGTCTGCAAGCATTATAGAAACATCTGAATCAGGTAGTTTGCAAATTGGAAAAATTCAAATGAAAGGCAAGAGCCTATTTTGACAAAATTTAAAAAAAAAAAGCTTGTGAGGTTGGAAACCAGGTTATGCTTTTATTCTATGGTAGATCTGAACAACACAACTTACGTAACCCATAGACTAGGATTATATGTAACATTGAGAAATAACCAAAAGTCTTATGTAGATTGGAAAAAAGAAAATCTTTCCCTTACTGAAGAAGTCTAGCGGGGGAGAATGTAAAACATATATCTCAGGAGAAACTCATTCTTTTCCAACCAGTGATAGAATTCCATATGGATTATGGGAAAATAGAACCAGACGTCGAAGCTCAGTAAAAGGTGGAACAATGGCTATTCATGACTTAAAACAGGAGGATGAGAGAGAGTATAAGACCTGCATCAAAATTAAAATTTGGATGGAACTGGAGTTTTTGACAAATACTTCAAGGTCAAAGTACAGGCAATAAGAGTTAAAAGGGACTGTGAACCTCAAAATTCAGTAAAATATCCAAAATTACAGGAAGGGCCTATTAGTGGTCTGACTGCCACACCAGTGCCAGGAGTGTTAATCAATCAGGTATATTTCATGCATATCCCTGTTGTTAAATCTATCTTATTGGCAAATAAGCAAGTTCAATTCCTGCAGAGACACCAAGGTGGCATTTGTTTTTTTCCTCAGTACCCCGTGTGGATAAGGTTACTGCTTATCAACAATGAGTGCAAGATATAGCTAATTTGGATCGAAAAGAACACAATAATCTGCATGTTCCTAGAAGAAAACACAAACACCAAACCAAATGGAAATCATAAACCATATTACAAGGTTATGTGGTACAAAAAGGTCAATTTGAAATAAGGAGAATGTTGAAAAAACAAAAAGCACATTAAGTCTGTACTTCAGGAAGAAGTTAATCACGTAGTTGATCCAATATTGAAAGGGATATATGGATTATCAACTATGAAAAAATTGATGGTGTATAATATGCATAAAATCACTAGATTATTTAATAAAAACCAAGAGAAGATTAATCAATTGGTAAACTACAATAATGATCAGGACAAAATTCATTATCTTGGAGGAAAACTTAGATTCCCCGGCAGTGAATGTGACGCAAGCATCATGCCCAGTACAACCGACTAAATGGAGATCTGTAATGGGACAAATGGCCTATGCAGAAAAACAACAACAACAACAATAAACAGTATTACATGGTAACCATCATAAAGAATTTTATCATGGTCAATGTAGATGTATGTTCATTAAACCACATTTTTGTTTAAAATCACAGGTACACACAACAATTGGTCATACAACAATACCTCTGATACTCACTTTTGAAAAGTGGGTATTCACCCATGAAAGCTCATGCTCCAATATGTCTGTTAGTCTATAAGGTGCCATAGGACTCTTTGCTGCTTTTACAGATCCAGACTAACACGGCTACCCCTCTGAAAATAAAACTGTTATTCTTAGTAACCCTGGCTAGCAGGATTTCATCAGACAAAGCACTCTGATCTTTCACAGCTGTATATCACCACTAACATTACTGCTGAAACAATTATTAGAAAAAAGAAATTACTATTTAATTTAAATTAGCAATGCCATGTGTCATGGTATAATCCCCACTCTGAACCTTAGCGTCCAAAAGATGGGGTACCAGCGTGAATTCCTCTAAGCTCAATTACCAGCTTAGTACCCATAACGCTGCCACCAAACAGGAATTCCAGTGCCTGGTACACTCTGGTCCCCCCAAAACCTGGCCCGGGGACCCCCAAGACACAGACCCTCTGGATCTTAACACAAGGAAAGTAAACCCTTTCCCTCACCGTTGCCTCTCCCAGGCTTCCCCTCTCTGGGTTCCCCTGGAAGGTCACTGTGATTCAAACTCCTTGAATCTCAAAACAGAGAGGAAAATCCACCTTCCCCCCTCCTTCTCTCTTCCCCTCCCAGACTCTTCCTGAGAGAGAAAGTAATCCTGACACAAAGAGAAATTAGCCTTTCTCTCCCCCTTCCCTCCTTTCTCCCCACCAATTCCCTGGTGAATCCAGACCCTGTCCCCTGGGGTCTCACCAGAATAAAAAATCAATCAGTTTCTTAAACAAGAAACTTTTTATTGAAGAGAGAAAAACAGTAAAAATAATCTTGTAAATTTAAGATGGAATAGGTACAGGGTTTTTTAGCTATAGACACTGGGAATACCCTCCCAGCCTGAGTATACAAATACAAATTAAAATCTTTTCAGCAAAATACCAATTTGAATTCCTTTCAGCCAAATACACATTTGAACTTCTTCCAACCAAATACACATTTGCAAATAAAGAAAACAACCATAAGCCTAATTCGCTTGATCTACCTAGTACTCACTAGTCTGAACTTATAAGAGCCTGTATTGGAGAGATTGGAGAGAAACCTGGTTGCACATCTGATCCCTCTGAGCCCCCAGAGTGAACAACAACCAAAACTAACAGCACACACAAAAACTTCCCTCCCTCAAGATTTGAAAGTATCCTGTCCTCTGATTGGTCCTCGGGTCAGGTGACAGCCAGGTTTACTGAACTTGTTAACCCTTTACAGTCAAAAAGATATAAAGTTCTTCTGTGCTATTAACTTTTCTTATCTGTTTATGACAGGCCCCCCAATCGCTGACAGTGTGGAACCACACTGGCAGTGATTTCTCCCTAGAACTTTAAAATAAACAGATTAATAAACACATGCATCCTTACATATGCCACTAATTATGTAAAATTACAAGATTCTTCACATTGCAAGGACAATTTTTAACCAGTTGATGTTAGGGAACTGTCACGGGAGAGTGCATCAACTTCTTGATCTGTTGCCCCTGCAGACGTTTCTGGGTTGTCGAGAGGGTTACCTCTCCCATGCCACCGTTACTTTTCCCTTTGTCATAGACACCGTCAGGCCACTCAGCATCATCTCCTCCCTGGGCTGTGAACTGACAAACCTGTAAGCCTCTGTAATAAAAGGGCTTGAGAGAATTAACGTGGTACACTCGGGGCTTTAGGGAGGAATTGGGAAATGCTATGAGGTAGTTAACAGCTCCCAGGTGCTCTTAGACCGTGAATGGCCCTTCCCATGATGCTTCCATTTTATGGGCCTTTTGTGCCTTTAAGACCATAACCTGGTCTCCTACCTTGAAGGAACGTTCTCTGGTATGTCTATCATACCAGGCCTTTTGCTGTTTTTGGGCATCATTTAGGTTTTCTTTAGCAAGGGCTAAAGAGTGTGGGAGGGTATCCTGTAGGTTGCTCACAAAGTCCAGAATGTTAGTTCCTGGAGTGGGTGTAAAGCCCACCCATTGCTACTTTACCAACTGTAATGGCCCTTTAACCTCATGGCCATACACAAGCTCAAATGGTGATAACCCTAAACTGGGATGTGGTACAGCCCTGTAAGCAAAGAGCAACTGCTGCAACACTAGGTCCCAGTCATTGGAGTGCTCATTCACGAGTTTACATATCATGGCCCCCAAAGTTCCATTAAACCTTTCCACCAGGCCATTGGTTTGATGGTGGTACGGGGTGGCAACCAAGTGATTCACCCCATGAGTTTCCCACAGTTTTTGCATGGTCCCTGCCAGGAAATTTGTCCCTGAATCTGTAAGGATATCGGAGGGCCAACCGACCCTGGCAGAAATGTCTATTAGGGCCTGGCACACAGTTTTAGCCCTGGTGTTGCCTTGACTTACTGCTTCTGGCCATCTGGTAGCAAAGTCCACAAAAGTCAGTATGTACTGCTTTCCTCTGGGTGTCTTTTTTGGGAAAGGACACAGAATATCCACAGCTACTTGCTGAAATGGGACCTCTATTATGCGGAGTGGCCTCGTCTTGGGGCTTTCCCACCTTTTGGCACGCCTCACAAGACCAGACATACTTGGCAACATCCTTGCCCATCCTCTCCCAGTGGAAGGACTTCCCCAACCTGTCTTTGGCTCTGTTTACCCCAGCATGGCCACTGGGATGATCATGGGCCAAGCTTAATAGCTTTCCCCTGTACTTAGTTGGAACCACCAACTGTTTTTGTGGATGCCATTCTTCCCGGTTCCACCAGTAAGAGTCTCCTTATAAAAAAGCCCTTGTTCTATAACAAACCGAGATCTGTTAGAAGAGCTGAGAGGTGGTGGGGTGCTCCGTGCCGCCGCGCAAGCTTTCTGAAGGCTGTCATCTGCTTTCTGCTCAATCTGGAACTGTTTCCTTGAGGCTGGAGACACCAGTTCTTCCTTAGACTGTAGACTTGAGCTTGGTCCTTCGGGAAGCTGTCATAACATATTTCCCAGATTTGGACCTTAGCGTCCAAAATATGGGGGTTAGCATGAACACCTCCAAGCTTAGTTACCAGCTTGGACCTGGTAAAGCTGCCACCACCCAAAAAATTAGAGTGTTTTGGGGCACTCTGGTCCCCCCAACAACCTTCCTTGGGGACCCCAAGACCCAAATTCCTTGAGTCTCACAACAAAGGGAAATAAACCATTTCCCTTCCCCCCTCCAGGTGTTCACTCGCTGGGTTCCTGGAGAGATATGCAGAAGCAAGCTCTGTGAATCTAAACAGAGGGATTCCACCCTCCCTATTTCCAGTCCTGGAAATAGGTACCGAGAGAGAGATAATCTGTCCTCTCCCTCCTTCACCGAGAGGGAATGCAAAGTCAGGCTAGTAAATCTAACACACACAGATATCCCCCTGACTTCTTCCTCCCACCAATTCCCTGGTGAGCACAGACTCAATTCCCTGGAGTTCCCCACTAAAGAAAAACTCCAACAGGTCTTAAAAAGAAAGCTTTATGTAAAAAGAAAGAAAAATACATAAAAATGCTCTCTCTGTATTAAGGTGACAAATACAAGGTCAATTGCTTAAAAGAAATATGAATAAACAGCCTTATTCAAAAGAACACAATTCAAAACACTCCAGCAACTACACACATGTAAATACAAAAAAAACAAACCTATGGTCTTCCTATCTTTGTACTTACAACTTGGAAACAGAAGATTAGAAAAGCAGGAGGCAGAAAAATCCTCTCATAGCTGAGAGAGTACAGGCAGAAGACAAGAACAAAAGACACACAGACAAACTTCCCTCCACCCAGATTTGAAAAAGTCTTGTTTCCTGATTGGTCCTCTGGTCAGGTGTTTCAGGTTACTCCTTTCCAGGTAAAAGAACATTAACCCTTAGCTATCTGTTTATGACAGAAGCGATGTAGGTGATGAGGTTGTTTTCGTGGCTGGTGAACCGATCTCCACTGGTGCATCAGGTGGTATTTCTGGCTCTGGCTGAGCCTCTTGGGTATGGTTGTCTGCTGTTTCTGCCAGTTCAGACTCGCTGGTGCCCTCTGGCGTTTTGTTTGAAGATGCATTTGCAAGCGCTGGCGTCAGTGCTGGCAATGGTTCTGGTGCTGGTTGTGTTTCCAGGTCCGGGTCTGGGACTGGAAGTGCTGTGGCTGTTGCAGTCGTAGGCAGGGGATCCGGGTCCACTACCTCTGTCTGGGTCTCTGCTAACACAGATGGAGCCCCTGTGGATGGCTCAGGAACAGGGATGGGTCTGGAAGCTTACCTGGTTTGGCTGCATGCAACCATTCCCACCCTCTTGGTCCACTTTACCTGGTTGGCCAAGTCTTCCCCTAGTAGCATGGGGATGTGATAATTGTTATAGACTGCAAAAGTCCACATTCCTGACCAGCCTTTGTACTGGACAGGCAGTTTAGCTGTATGCAAGTTTACCGCTTGTGACATGAAGGGGTAAATTGTCACTTGGGCCTTTGGGTTGATGAATTTGGGGTCCACCAAGGATTGGTGTATAGCTGACACTTGTGCCCCCGTGTCTCTCCACGCAGTAACCTTCTTTCCGCCCACTCTCAAGATTTCCCTTCGCTCCAAGGGTATTTGAGAGGCATCTGGGCCTGGGGATCTTTGGAGTGATGGAGATATAATGAACTGCACTCGGTTGGGGTTCTTGGGGCAGTTGGCCTTTATATGTCCCAGTTCATTACACTTGAAGCATCGCCCAGCTGACTGGTCACTGGGCCGAGGTTGGTTACTGGAGATTGGTGAGGTGAGAGAATAAGGCGTCGGCTGCTTTCCTTGGGTTGTAGGTGGGGTCTTGGGTTGCCCTCGGGTATAGAGTTTATTGTCGGTGTGACCTCTGTGATATTCGCTCCCCTTGATAGTAGCTTTTTTCTTTTCTGCCACTTCCACCCATCTGGCTCCAATCTCTCCCGCCTCGGTGACAGTTTTGGGCTTCCCATCTAGGATGTACCTTTCTATTTCCTCCGGAACACCCTCTAAGAACTGCTCCAATTGAATTAGGAGGTGCATGTCGTCCAGAGATTGAACATTGGCTCCTGATATCCAGGCATTATAATTCTTTCCAATGTGGTAGGCGTGTCGGGTGAATGACACATCTGGTTTCCACCTTTGGGCTCTGAACCTCCAATGGGCATGCTCAGGTGTTAGCCCCATTCTGATTCTGGCCTTGGTTTGAAAAAGTTTATAATCGTTCATGTTCTCCTTAGGCATTTCAGCCGCCACCTCTGCTAAGGGTCTACTGAGCAGTGGCCTCAGCTCTATCATGTACTGGTCTTCAGAGATGCTGTACCCATGGCAGGTCCTTTCAAAATTTTCTAGGAAGGCCTCAGTGTCATCACCTGCCTTGTAGGTGGGAAATTTCTTGGGGTGTGGAACAACAACTGGCGAAGGGTTGTTAGGGTTGGCTGTGTTATTCTGCTTAGCCTGAGCTAATTCCAGTTCATGCTTTCTCTCTTTTTCCCTCTCTTCCCTCTCTCTTTTATCTCCAGCTCCCTCCTGTGGGCAGCCTCTCTTTCTCTTTCTCTCTCTTCCCTCTCTCTTTCTTTTATCTCCAGCTCTCTCCTGTGGGTAGCCTCTCTTTCTCTTTCTCTCTCTTCCCTCTCTCTTTCTTTTATCTCCAGCTCCCTCCTGTGGGCAGCCTCTCTTTCTCTTTCTCTCTCTTCCCTCTCTCTTTCTTTTATCTCCAGCTCTCTCCTGTGGGTAGCCTCTCTTTCTCTTTCTCTCTCTTCCCTCTCTCTTTCTTTTATCTCCAGCTCTCTCCTGTGGGCAGCGTCTCTTTCTCTTTCTCTCAGCTCCATCTCTTTTTGTTTTTTTTCTAGTTCTTGTAGATTCTTTTCCATGTCTCGCTTGTGGTCTGCGTCTTTGATTTGTTCCTCTGCCCCCAGTCTCACTTGTTCCTCTTTCAGGGTGTCCTTGGTAGTCATGGTTTCTGCTTTCTTGTGTTGGGGCACCCTCTGGTGTTTACTGCCTGAAATGCTGCTTCTCTGTTTCCTTCTTAGGGTTGCTTAGTAACAGAGTCTTTTTTTAACTCCTTCTACCTAGCTATTCCCGACAGAGTTAGAAAGAAAAAAAACCATTCATTTGCAAATGTGTTTTGCTGCTGTATGGTGACTCACAACTGGAGTCCCTTTGTTTAACAAAGATTCTTGTTAAACCCTAATGCCTTTGCCTTCAGAGTATTCAGAAGGGAGAGACCAAAAAAACTTGCAGACCTTTGCTTTTAAAAACAATCTCCTCTAACCTGCTTTACACACAGCTAGCAGGGAAAGAGAAAGAAAAAATCCTACTGGCTTTTGCTCCTAAACCCAAACCTCTCAGTCTGCCTGCAGATAGCTAGCAGAGAGAGAAATAGAAACCTCACTGGCTTTTGGATTCTATCTTATCTATCTATCCCAAACGCTGCACACCATGTCATGGTCTAATTCCCCACTCTGAACCTTAGCGTCCAAAAGATGGGGTACCAGCATGAATTCCTCTAAGCTTAATCACCAGCTTAGAACCTGTAGCGCTGCCACCAACCAGGAATTCCAGTGCCTGGTCCCCCCAAAACCACTCTGGTCCCCACAAAAACTTGCCTGGGGACCCCCAAGAATGAGACCTTCTGGATCTAAACACAGGGCAAGTAAACCCTTTCCCGCCCTGTTGCCTCTCCCAGGCTTCCCCTCCCTGGGTTACCCTGGAAGATCACTGTGATTCAAACTCCTTCAATCAAAAAACAGAGAGGACAATTCACCTTCCTCCTGCCTTCTCTTTCCCGCTCCCAGACTCTTCCTGAGAGAGAAAGTAATCCTAACGCAGAGAGATATTAGCCTCTCTATCCCCCTTCCCTCCTTTCTCCCCACCAATTCCCTGGTGAATCCAGACCCAGTCCCCTAGGGTCTCACCAGAATAAAAAAACAATCAGGTTCTTAAACAAGAAGAACGTTTAATTAAAGAAGGAAAAAACAGTAAAAATTATTTCTGTCAATTTAAAATAAATGGAATATGTTACAGGGTCTTTCAGCTATAGACACTGGGAACACCCTCCCAGCCTAAGTATACAAGTACAAATTAAAATCCTTTCAGTAAAAAACAAATTTGAAGTCCTTCCAGCCAAATACACATTTGCAAATAAAGAAAACAACCATAAGCCTAACTCGCTTTATCGACTTAGTACTCACTAGTCTGACCTTATAAGAGCCTGTATTGGAGAGATTGGAGAGAAACCTGGTTGCACGTCTGGTCCCTCTGAGCCCCCAGAGTGAACAACAACCAAACACTAACAGCACAGCACAAAAACTTCCCTCCTTCAAGATTTGAAAGTATCCTGTCCCATGATTGGTCCTCGGGTCAGGTGACAGCCAGGCTCACTGTTCTTGTTAACCCTTTCCAGGCAAAGAGATATGAAGCACTTCTGTTCTATTAACTCTTACTTATCTGTTTATGACAGCATTATTGTGATATTTACTAAGAACATGTTAGTCTACAGGACCTTCGCTTAAAATCTGCTTTAAAAATATTTCATTAGTGTGTTGCTGAAGATTATAAAATCACATCACTAAAAAATCTTTGCATAGATTTTTAGATGCGTGATCTGAGGATTTCTCTTTAGCCTTAAATGCTTGGATCTTCAGACATAGTTTTTTTAAATAAATCTTTAACCTCCCTCCATCTAAAACACATGCCAGCCCAGGCTGCCATCAGGTGTAGGGACACCAGTTTAATTATACTGCATAGGGTCCCATAAATCCTAGGGAAGGCCTTGCAGACCTCCCCCCGCCACCCTCTAATCCTAAGTGTGCCAGCTTTTACCCCCATGGGCCATGAGATGTCAAAACTTAAAACTGAAACTGGCCCAGGTCTGAATGTTACCTGTTCTGTGCCTTGGGCCAGTATAATGTGGAGAGGAAGTTCTACATTTGGTGGAAAGAAGGAACCCTTCCTCTGGCAGATCATGTTTTAGACGGTGGTGGTTGTTGGACGCTGCTCAGAGGTTTGGGGTCTGGAGAGTGCCCTGGCAGAAATGGATTGGCATGCGTAGGGCTGGGCAGGTAACCACATGGCTCTGCAATTCATCACATGAGCAGCACCACCAAAGAATGACACCCCTGAGCATACTCATCCTGTGTTCTACCAAAAGCTCCACTGTGCTCCTATTCCCCTGGGATAGAGTAGCAGGCTATAAGGATCAGCACCACCACACACCCCTGACCCTTGCCCCCCTCCCCCCTCCACAGCTTCAGGGGTGTGCACAGCCCTTGCAAACTTCAGGGATGTCAGATGAGTTTAGTGCTTGTGAAAGGTGCTGGCTCCACAGCTGTGGAGAGTTAAGTCCTCTGTTTTCCCTCAGAACAGTGAGAGCAGAGTGACTGTGGGCACTTCCACCCCGGTGCCAGGCACACTGCCATGCCTGGGTCTCAGCCACGGCCCCACGCCACCCTCTGCATGGAACATCTTCCACAAAAGTCAGGGCACACTCGCAAACAGAGTCACGGCCTAAAGGTCCCATTGCATATCCCCTGCACTGAACCCTAAGGAGCACTAACAGAGCTACACCTGGGAGCAGGGACATGCAAACACTGCTGTGGGGTTAGAATCTCCTGGGCCTTCGAGCTCACCTGGGCATGGAGTTGCCACCCTTCTCTCCAGGCTGCAAAGTCTATCTCCTGGCTCAGGGTGAGCAGAGGGGCAGAGACTATAAGCTAGGGAACTCGTTACTACTGGGGTAGGTAATTATTAGCTAATTTGACTGGGCATCTGTCATAAACAGATGGTTAAGGGTTAATGTCTCTTTTACCTGTGAAGAGTTAAGAAGCTCAGTGAACCTGGCTAACACTTGACCAGAGGACCAACAGGGGGACAAGATACTTTCAAATCTTGCAGGAGGGAAGTCTTTGTGCTTTTTGTTTTGTTCATTGTTCGCTCTTGGGACTAAGAGGCACCAGATGTCAGGGCTGGCTCCAGGCCCCAGTGCACCAAGCAAGTACTTGGGGCTGCATGCCGTGGGAGGTGCTCTGCCGGTTGCCAGGAGGGTGGCAGGCAGCTCCGGTGGACCTCCCGCAGGTGTGCCTGAGGAGGGTCCGTTGGTCCCGCGGCTCTGGTGGACCTCCTGCAGGCATGCCTGCGGATGCTCCACCGGAGCCATGGGACCAATGGACCCTCCGCAGGGACTCCTGCGGGAGGTCCACCTGAGCTGCGGGACAGGCAAGTGGCAGAGTGCCCCCCTCGGCATGCCACAGTGCTTGGGGCAGTGAAATGGCTAGAGCCGGCCCTGCCAGACGTACATCCAGGCTCTCCAAATCTTTCTGAATCAGTCTTTCATGTTTCAAAATTGTAAGTAATAGCAGCAAGGAGGATTATTCTTATGTTTGTTTTCTCAACTTGTAAATATTTCTTTTGCTGGAAGGATTTTTACCTCTGTTTGCTGTAAATATGAATCTAAGGCTGGGGTGGGGGCGGGAGTCCCTCTGGTCTATATGAATCTAAGTACCCTGTAAAGCATTTTCCATCCTGATTTTACAGAGATAATTTTTACCTTTTCTTTCTTTAATTAAAAGCTTTCTTTTTAAGAACCTGATTGATTTTTCCTTGTTTTAAGATCCAAGGGGATTGGATCTGGACTCACCAGGGATTCGTGGGGGAAAGGAGAGGAGGTGGTTAATTCCTCCTTCTTTCAAGATCCAAGGAGTTTGGATCTGTGTGAAGCCTCTCAAGGCAACCCAGGGAAGGGAAAGTCTGGGGGGAAAAGAGTGAGGATGGTTAATTTCTCCTTGTTTTAAGACCCAAGGGGTTTGGATCTGGATTCTCCAGGGAAGGTTTTGGGGGAACAGAAAGTGTGCCAGACACTAAATTCTGGCTGGTGGCAGCGTACCAGACCTAAGCTAGTAATTAAGCTTAGAAGTGTTCATGCAGGCCCCCACTTTTTGTACCCTAAAGTTCAAACTGGGAAAAGAAATCTTGACAGCATCAATTATTGATTTATATTATAGAACCATATTTAGGACCAGAGGGAACCTCTTTAAGTCATCTAGTCCAGCCCCAGGGACTGAGGCAGGACTAAACAGACCATTCCTAAGAGATGTTTGTCTAACCTCTTCTTTATAAATTCTAGTGAGAGCGATTCCACAACCTCCCTAGGCAATTTATTCCAGTGCCTGTGCACCCTGACATTTGGGAAGTTTTTCCTCATGTCCAACCTAAACCGCCCTTGCTGCAATTTAACCCCATTGCTTCTTGTCCCATCCTCAGTGAACCATTTATCACCCTCCTCTTTATAAACACCTTTTACATACTTGAAGACTATTACCATCTCCTCCCTCAGTCTTCTCTTCTCCAGACTAAACAAACCCAATTTTTTCAATCTTCCCTCATAGGTCATGTTTTCTAGATCTTTAATCATTTTTGTTGCTGTTCTCTGGACTATCTCCAATTTGTCCACATCTTTCCTGAAATGTGTTGCCCAAAACTGGACACAATACTCCAGGTGAGGCCTAATCAGTGCTGAGTAGAGTGGAAGAATGACTTATTGTGTCTTGCTTATAACAATCCTGCTAATACAGCCCAGAATGATGTTCTCTTTTTTTTGTAATAATGTTACACTGTTGACTCGTATTTAGTTTGTGATCCACTATGACCCCCAGACCCCTTTCTGCAGTGCTCCTTCCTAGGCAGTCATTGCCCACTTTGCATGTGTGCAATTGATTATTCCTTCCTAAGTGGAGTATTTGACATTTGTCCAAATTTCATCCTATTTATTTCAGACCATTTCTCCAGTTTGTCCAGCTCATTTTGAATTTTATTCCTATCCTCCGAAGCACTTGCAACCCCTCCTAACTTGGTATCATCCGCAAACTTTATAAGTGTACTTTGTATGTCATTATTTACATCATTGGTGAATATATTGAACAGAACTGGACCCAGAACAGATGCTTGCCCTGCTTTACCATGGGCACGGTGCCATCCGTCTAGAGCACGGCCCCCATGCAGAGCTTGGGTACCTATGAAAGGGGCATGTGGCCTGAGAGCTCTCCACTCTGGACATCCATGAGGCTGATGCATGGAGCCAAATCAGCCCCCGACCAGCCCCCTGCACTCACACTGCATCAGCGGGGTGATTCACCCTCTCCTAGCATGTTCAGCCCTCACTAACGCACGTGACAGCAGCCAGTTAAACCATTCACCTCTCTTATCCCTGCCAAGGGAAGGTGCAGTGACATTCTCTATTACAGAGGGGGAAACTGAGGCAGGTGGGGCAGAACGCATCCTGCACAGAAGCTGGTGCAGCACCCAGGACCAGCATCAGGCACCTCCCCCAGGGGTTACACAGCAGTGGAAGTGACAGGCAGGGTGCCAGCGGGTGTGAGTGATGAGGGGACAAATACTGGAACTCTCAGGTGCAGAATGAGGGCAGTTACATGCTGATGGGGCCTAGTCTCAATCCGCACCCCTCTAGGCGCTGCTTTCCCTGTCTCACCCCACTCACCTACCTCCCCACACTGACACCCTGGGAAGCAAGTTACACCTGCCCTGCCTGCTCGCCCCCAGAGACCCTACCCCGGAGCAGTCCGTGCTGACGAACCGGGCCCAGGTAGGTCTAGGGGCAGATTCTGCTCCCAGTGAAGTCCTGGTGCCAGTGTAACCCCCACACCTCCCCGGTGTGATGCTCTGTCCCACCTAATGGCACCAAGACCCCTTAGAGAGAGTGAAATGAGTCTGCCCTACAGCCTCGGCCAAGCGCTGCTTGGCTTTTAGCTCAGGCAGCAGAGGCTCATGCCTAAGCTCCAGAGGCCCCGGGTTCGATCCCGCCCACCGTTGACCGGGGTCTGCCAGTGTTACACCAGCAGGGTGAAGCAGCGGCACAGATGGCACAAAGACACCCAGTGCGTGATTTGTGCCAGGACCTGCCAGGGCTGAGGACTGGCAGTTCTTACACCTGGCACCCCTAGGCCTGGCAGCTCAGAGCCCTGGCACCTCTGGGTCTTTCAGCTGAGAGCCCCGGCATCTCCGGGAGTGGCAGGGCTGAATCCTGGCACCTTTGGGCTCGGCAGTTCAGAGCCCCGGCACCTCTGGGCCTGGCAGTTCAGAGCCCGGCACCTTTGAGCCTGGCAGTTCAGAGCTCGGTATCTCTGGACCTGGCAATTCAAAGCCACGGCAACTCTGTGTCTGGCACCTCTGGGCTGGGCAGTTTAGAGCCCAGCATCTCTGGGACTGGCAGTTTGTAGCCCTGGCAACTATGTGCTCAGGCCAGGGCTGCCCAGAGGATTCAGTGGGTCTGAGGTCTTTGGCGGCGGGGGGCCTCCACTTCGGCGGTAATTCGGTGGCGGGGAGTCCTTCCATTCTGGGACCTGCCGCCAAACTGCCCCGAAGACCTGCAGTGGGAACCCCTGTCACGAAGTCCCCTGGCGATGCTCTGGAGCTGCTCCCCACATAGCCAGTCCGGACTTTGGGGAGCCTCTTCTCGCTTGGAGCAGACTTGTTCAGGGCAAGAAGCTCACACGGCTTCACCTCCTGGGTCTTTCGTTGGAGCATTCAGCATGTGCCCCTCCGTGCGCTTCCCACAGCGAGCCCGCCCCAGCGGGGTCCTGGGGAAGCCACCGGGTCCTGCACCCCCACTTTGCAGTCAGACGTGACTCTCACCCAGGCAGTAACACAGAGGTTTATTCGATGACAGGAACAGGGTCTAAAACAGAGCTTGTAGGTACAGAGAAGCGGACCCCTCGGCCGGGTCCATTCTGGGGGGCAGTGAGCCAGACCCCCACGTCTGCCCTCAGCCAGCTCCAGCCTGACAACTCCCCCCAGCCCTTCCTGTCTGCTCAGCTCCTTTCCCGGGCCAGGAGATCACCTGATCCCTTTGTCTCCAACACCTTCAGCTGGCACCTTTGCAGAGCAGGGGCCCAGGCCATCAGTTGCCAGGAGACAGAGTGTCAGGCATTTAGGTGCACTGGCCCTTTGCTCTGTAGCAATCACACACCCTTATCCCACCACCTAGATATAAAGAACTGTATAGGGGACACTGAGGCACCAACACAGTATTCAGAGCAACATTAAGAACATTCCCAGTTCATTACAACCCCCGTCTCTGAATTACTGCAGAAGACCCGGCACTTCGGCTACGGGTCCCTCTTTGGTGGTAATTCGGCGGTGGGGGGTCCTTCTGCCCCAGAGCAGAAGGACCCCCTGCCACCGAAGACCTGGAGTGGAAGATGATCTGGGGACCCAGGCCCCCCAAGAGTTTTCCAGGGCCCCCAGAGAGAGTGAAGGACCCCACTCAAGGGCCCCCATAAAACTCTCGTGGGGGCACCTGTGGGGCCCAGGGCCTGGGGCAAATTGCCCCTCTTGCCCCCCCCCCGGGCAGACCGGGCTCAGGCCACTTGATTGTGCCGCTTTGTTATGCTGTGCCTGGCTTATAGGATCCTCAGGTTTGAATCCCTAGACCACAAGGTGACAGAAACAGAATGAGGCTCATGGCTGCTAGACAGGGCGCTGAATGAACCGGATCCATCCCCTCCATGAAACACCCACAGCCCTCCCGTGCAGAAGGGGCGTCACAGCCCCCCCCCCCATTCCAGAGACAACAGGAACATGTGATGAGACAGCACTCAGGTGGCCCATGAGCTGCGACGCCAGCCTGGCCCCTGCAGTGCCCCCATCCCCTCAATTCCAGCTGGCTTTAATCTGTTTGGGGGGGGCACTGCCCCGACACACAGTCACGTGTCCCCTGGGGAGGGTAGAGATGGCTTCCCCAGCCACATTGAATGCCACGGACGTGCATGGTCCTGTACAGACACGTAACATGCCAGGTCCCTGTGCCCAGAGCAGCGGGGGTGTTGTGACCATGGGGGGGTGGGGCAGAGGTGGGGGGTGCTAGCAAGAGCGGACATGGGGGGGCTGGCCTCTTTGGCTGCTCCTGCTATTTGGAAACAGCTGGGTGCCCTCTTGGCCAAGCTGGTGCTGCCCCCTGCTGGTGGCTGGTGAAGGAGCTTTTAAACTCCTCGTCTGACCAGAAAAAAGGAATATGCCGCAACGGGAGGGGTGGGGGAGGTGTTGCTCAGCTCACTGTTGCGACGCCTAACAGATCTAGGAGCCAAAATCACAGGGACAGTGAGTGGGATTGAGGCTCCAAGTGCCTAAATCGCTTGAGCTCCTAAATCCATTAGGCCTTGCGCTGATGAGCACAGCAATTCCTAAATACCTTTGACAAAGCTGGGACTTGGGGCCTGCTCCTGCTCTCACACAGGCTGGTGTAAATCCGGAGTGGCTCCACTTGGCCGGCAGGACTATGCTTGTCAGCGTTAGTGTCCAGTTAAAAGCAGAGGGCCAGACGCTCAGCGGGGGGGTCACTGGCCACAGTGCCACCGGTGGCCTAGCCCTGAGTGGGCGCTGAGGTCAACAGCGCTCCGGCTGCTCATGTCCGCTGAAGCGCTGGCCCTGATTGTTGCTGCAATAAGGATTTGGCCCACAGGACTTCGCAAAGGGGTGACCCTGCACCACAGAGGGCAATGGGAGTTTTGTCTCCCCCATTTCCTGGCTAAATGTGAGCTCATCGAGAAGAGAGGCCAGCAGATGCTGGTGAATGCTCCTGTGCCCCCCGTCCCAGGAGGGCAGCCTCATGGGATGAGAAGGAGCCATTGGCTTCTCTCAGCCCAACCCTTAGCTAACTCCGTCCCTGGGCCAATCCCTCCCTGCCCTGCCTCACGCGGTGTTATTCCCACCCGTGCAGAGACCGCACACGGCCACCATGCAGGTCGATACCCGCTTTATGCTAGTGTGAAACGCTGCCCAAAGGGACACAGCAGCGATGAATGGGCCCCCACCGGCCTGTCCCCCCCATAATCCACAGCCAGAGCCGGGCTCATTGTGGGGTCTGAGTCCCCCAGCTCACATTCCTCTGTCTCCCCTAAGGCTCATCCTAGTGGCTTTAGGAAAGCTCACACAGTCAGGAAGGAGCCCATGTATCATTAAGTGTGTGTATAACATTTAACTTGAAACCACAGCTAACCCTCCTCCTTGACTACCAGCAGATCTTGATCCGTTTGGTGTCACCAGTGGCTCAGGCAGTAGGCTAGGAGCCAGAGGATCTCAGCGCTTTTCTTACCTCTGCCATTAAACAGTGTGTGGTGTTGGGGAAGTCACAATTAATTAGTCTTAATTATTTAGCCTCTTCGAGTTGAAATGGCTTCTTCCACCTTTTCATGTTCTGTATGTATATATATATCTCCTTACTATATGTTCCATTCTATGCATCCGATGGAGTGGGCTGTAGCCCACAAAAGCTTATTCTCAAATAAATGTGTTAGTTGCTAAGGTGCCACAAGTACTCCTGTTCTTTTTAGAGCACTCCTCAGTGCCTCTGTTTTCCCCATGTAAAATGAGGATAATGATGCCCATCTTCCTACCCCAGTGCCCTAAGCAGAACCTTCTCCCGACCTTCATGAGAGAGAGCACTGTGTGTGTGCTTCCCTTGTACAATCTGCCCCAGCTAGACGCACCAATGGCTGCTGTCTCTGCAGACACCCAGAGTTCTCAGATATTTAAAGACACTAGAGCACAAAGACACCGGGGAACTTAAGGTGCCTCTACTCTGGAGCTGGGAGTGTAATTCCCAGCTGGAGGAGCAGGCCAGACACACTAGCTCTGAGCGAGCTAGCGAAAGAAAACTAGACTGGAGCTGCGGCAGTGCTGGCGGTGGGAGGGGCTAGCTGCCCGATTACATGCCTAGCGTCTCAGATGGCTGCCTAGGGTGGTTAGCCCTTATGTTAGCACACTAGCTTGTGCAGAGCTAGGGTGGGTCTGTCTCCTCCAGATGGGAATCACCCCGTCAGCTCCCGTGCGGAGGTGCCCTTGGGCTCAGGGACCTGAATGTTTACATGCCCAATGGAGTGAGGGGCCCAGGCTCCCCACACAGTGCCTGGGGTGCGTGTGGCACCTGAGAAGGGGATCCTCAGAAGCCATCGCGCTGAGCTTCGGCAGGGGAGCTACCAAAGCCAGCCAAAAGGAAATGATATGGAGCGTGGTCAGGGCCAGTTTTAGGAACTGCAGGGCCTGATTTGAATATCCGGAGGCGGGCCGGGTCTTCGGTGGCACATCGGTGGCAGGGGGTCCTTCACTCTCTGTGTGTCTTCCATGGCACTGAAGGACCCCTGCCACCGAAGTGCCGCGAAAGAACCGGAGCGAGTGAAGGCCCCCCCCTCGCCACCGAAGTGCCGCCAAAGACCCAGAGCACCGCAAGGTACATTTTAAAAAAAAATTAAAAAGGCATCTAAGATGCGGGGCCCTCTTAAGCGCGGGCACAGGGCCCGATTTGGGGGAATTGGCCTAAAGCTGGCCTTGAGCATGGTGAGACCCCCACCCTCAAAGGAACCCAGGTGCCTTCATCCAGGCCAGATGGACTCACTTCCTTCTGCCAGGGATTGAGAGCCATGGACCTGCCCCTGGAGCTGAGAACCAGGTAGATTTGGATGTGGAGGGCCCTGGTTTAAGTCCCCCCCCCCACCTGAGAGGAGCAGAGCCTTGATCTGGGTTCTTCCACCTGAGCATACCGCCAACCACTGGGCTTTGGGATATCCTGGGGTGTCTCGCTCGTGCCTGGCGTGTGTTACCCAGTGAGGGCACAGCGCTGGAGAGGGCATATCTAATTGCAATGAATCTTCTATCAAATATATCATGTGAGGTGTCTGTAGAAAAATCCTGGTTTGCTGAGTAAGATTATCCTATTTGTATGCATGTGTCATTTCTGTATCTAAAGTATGAATATTGGCTGTGTACCTGTATTTCAAATGTGTTTGCTCCTGTGACAACCAGAAGAAGGTAGTTTACATCCAGTCTAGCCAGCAAACTGTGAATGGGCTTTTCAAGTTCATGGCTCATCAGTGAGCACAGTGGGCCATGGAAGAAATGTATCCTCCCCTGATGGACTTTCCTGGGGATGTTCTCACCAGAATGAGCGTTATAGTCCCTGCTATGACTCATAGTATCATGTAGGGTCATGTGGCCAACTCATGTGACACTGGACTCCATCTTCTGCCTGTACTTTTACACTAACCATGCTGGGGGCTTTTGCTTGGAAAAATGAAGTTTTCCCTCATATTGTAGAAACTAAAAAAGAGAGAAGTATCATCATCATTTGGTCTCGCTCCCCCTACAACAGAATATCTGAAAACATGACTACAGGAAAAAAAGAGTTTTACTGGGGAGGTGGTCCTAGGCTGGAAAGGAGAAATGAACTTGGTGAACTGTTTATACTGTCAGAGTGAGACACTGCTTGACTCAAATCCTATCTAGCTTATAGAACTCAGATTGTGATTTTGTTTTATTTTGTAGGTAATCTACTTTGATCTGCACACTTATTACTTATGATCACTTAAATTTATCTTTCTGTTTCTAATCCGTTTTATATTTGTTTACCTAAAACAATGTGCTTTGTTCATGCATGGCTGGCAAAAGCATTTATGTAACTCAGATGGGTGTGTCCCTGACTTTGAGTGTTTGTGTGAGTGCAGGACCTGAAGGGGGTTGCAGCTTGTCACAGGCTCACAGTGTGAGGGGTGCCCAGATTGGTATGCCAGAGGGATCAGTTCCCCAGTTCCAGGTTGCACCTGGGGCAGACCATCACAGTAGTACTGCAAGCAGAGTGAAGTGCACAGCTTGTTCTGATTGAGCTTTGCACTTCATACGCTGGTGTGGAGAATTTAAGTGAGAGGTTAAGTGTGGCGGCTGGAGATCAGTCAAAGTGGTTACCAGGTGTTATTTTCTGTTTGCTTATTTTAGGAAATGGAAGTACAGCAGCAAAGCAGCACAATGAGAGAAAACAGTGAAACAATTATGAAATTGGAGCTGTTCACATTGCAGACTGTAGAAAAATAAAACAAGAACATAGAAGAATTTTGGAGCTAAATCAGGCAGAGGTTTCCAGAATGCAGGCAGAGCACTGAATAGTTATGGAACAAAACCAAGAAGACATTGAGGAGAAGGACGGAGAGCAGTAATACCGATTGGACTTGCTGGAAAAGCAGAACCAGAACCCTGTGACTCCACTGATTCCCACCTCCCCCAAAGTCTATAGATGGGAATAGTTGTGTCCTGCATCCTGACGCAAGAAGGAGCATTCTGCAGGGACGTCAGAGTGAAAGGGGAAAGTCCTAGGAACTGCTGAGGGAATGGGAGAAAGTCTCCTTGATTCATCTGCAGAAGGGGGAAGCGTTGATGCTTCCAGGGCTGGGGATGGTTGAGACCTAGAGGTGAAGACAGAGTCTCCTCAGTGAGGAAGGAGTTTGTGAGGAAGGAGTTTGTATTGTCTGTCAGGGATAAAAATATCCAGATTGCAGATTAGCAAGGGGCAAACCCAATGCTAGGGAGCACAGGAAGCTGTGTCCTGGAGCGGAACCCCGTGAAGGGGAATGGAATCGTAGGGACCACTGACAAAGTAGGTGAGGTTACTAAAACACCCCAGCAGGAGGGAACACCACTGAGGAAAGGCGGGAGTTGTAGCATATGCAAGTGAGACAACTATCCAAGCTGTTCGATGTCAGTCTTTCACAGCTGAGCAGGGGATAGCTCCCAGGCTGGAGAGCACAGAGGTATGTGTCTCAGAGGGGGGCCCCGAGAAGGAAACTGGGGAAGGACTAGATGGGGTACAAGAATGTATCCTCACTGGTCACATGGGGGAGATTGTCCAGGATAGAATGGCTGGTTCGGCATATTTGCACTCAGCCACCCAACCTATTGTTCAGGTTTTCAAAGCCAAAGGTGTAACTGACATCCTGGCAGGGGGCAGTCACACAACTGACCTCTCTGGGATATAGAGAGGGGTGACAGAGGGCACATCAATCCAGGTCCCGATTTTTCAGGACTTTGTTTCTGACGTGTTTGTGAAAACTAACTCTGTCTCTTCGAGATCCTGCAGAAGAAATGGTTGTTTGTGAAAATGTTAACGACCCACCTGAAAGAGGGAAGGAGGAAATTCCCTGGGTTGGGAATACACAGATAGCAGCCCTGAAAGGGCTGCTGAGAAAAGACACAGCTCTTAGCCCGGAGAGCACAGATCACAACCCTTGAGGAAAGGGGGATGGGAAAAGTCCCAGTGCTGGGAATGGGGATCACAGGGAAACCACTGAAGAGGGATGGGGAGTAAATTTTTGGAGGGGCATAATCCTGGGATTTGAAAGCAGCTCCACAGAGGGCTAGCTAAAGTGCAAAGTCCCCTTACATCCTTATGTCACCAGACCCTGGCACACCAAGACACCAAAGATGACTTTACACTGAGATCTCATACCGAAGGAGATACTAGGGGAGAAGGAAAAACAGTAAATCAACACATGTTAAGGTTTGGGGAGGAGTTGAAAGACATAATTGATATTGAATAATCTAAACTATCCAAGCACAAGGCGTGATATTCATAGATTCATAGACTCAAGGACTGGAAGGGACCTCGAGAAGTCATCGAGTCCAGTCCCCTGCCCTCATGGCAGGACAAAATACTGTCTAGACCATCCCTAATAGACATTTATCTAACCTACTCTTAAATATCTCCAGAGATGGAGATTCCACAACTTCCCTAGGCAATCTATTCCAGTGTTCAACTACCCTGACAGTTAGGAATTTTTTCCTAATGTCCAACCTAAATCTCCCTTGCTGCATTTAAGCCCATTGCTTCTTATTCTATCCTCAGAGGCTAAGCTGAACAAGTTTTCTCCCTCCTCCTGATGACACCCTTTTAGCTACCTGAAAACTGCTATCATGTCCCCTCTCAGTCTTCTCTTTTCCAAACTAAACAAACCCAATTCCTTCAGCCTTCCTTCATAGGTCATGTTTTCAAGACCTTTAATCATTCTTGTTGCTTTTCTCTGGACCCTCTCCAATTTCTCCACATCTTTCTTGAAATGCGGTGCCCAGAACTGGACACAATACTCCAGATGAGGCCTAACCAGCGCAGAGTAAAGCGGAAGAATGACTTCTCATGTCTTGTTTACAACACACCTGTTAATGCATCCCAGAATCACGTTTGCTTTTTTTTGGAACAGTATCACACTGTTGACTCATATTAAGCTTGTGGTCTACTATGACCCCTAGATCTCTTTCTGCCATACTCCTTCCTAGACAGTCTCTTCTCATTTTGTATGTGTGAAACTCATTGTTCCTTCCTAAGTGGAGCCCTTTGCATTTATCTTTATTGAACTTCATCCTGTTTACCTCAGACCATTTCTCCAATTTGTCCAGATCATTTTGAATTTTGACCCTGTCCTCCAAAGTAGTTGCAATCCCTCCCAGTTTGGTATCGTCCACAAACTTAATAAGCGTACTTTCTATGCCAACATCTAAATCGTTGATTAAGATATTGAACAGAGCCGGTTCCAAAACAGACCCCTGCGGAACCCCACTTGTTATACCTTTCCAGCAGGATTGGGAGCCATTACTAACTACTCTCTGAGTACGGTTATCCAGCCAGTTATGCACCCACCTTATAGTAGCCCCATCTAAATTGTACTTTCCTAGTTTATCTATAAGAATATCATGCGAGGCAGTATCAAATGCCTTACTAAAGTCTAGGTATATCACATCCACCGCTTCTCCCTTATCCACAAGGCTCGTTATCCTATCAAAGAACGCTATCAGATTAGTTTGACACAATTTGTTCTTTACAAATCCATGCTGGCTATTCCCGATCACCTTCCCATCTTCCCAGTGTTTGCAGATGATTTCTTTAATTACCTGCTCCATTATCTTCCCTGGCACAGAAGTTAAACTAGCTGGTCTGTAGTTTCCTGGGTTGTTTTTATTTCCTTTTTTATAGATGGGCACTATATTTGCCCCCTTCCAGTCTTCTGGAATCTCCCCCGTCTCCCATGATTTGCCAAAGATAATAGCTAGAGGCTCAGATACCTCCTCTATTAACTCCTTGAGTATTCTAGGGTTCATTTCATCAGGCCCTGGTGACTTGCAGGCATCTAACTTTTCTAAGTGTTTTTTTACTTGCTCTTTTTTTATTTTATCTTCTAAACCTACCCTCTTCCCGTAAGCATTCACTATATTAGACATTCCTTCAGACTTCTCAGTGAAGACCGGAGCAAAGAAGTCATTAAGCATCTCTGCCATTTCCAAGTCTCCCGTTACTGTTTCCCCCTCCTCACTGAGCAGTGGGCCTACCCTGTCCTTGGTCTTCCTCTTGCTTCTAATGTATTGATAAAAAGTCTTCTTGTTTCCCTTTATTCCCATAGCTAGTTTGAGTTCATTTTGTGACTTTGCCTTTCTAATCTTGCCTCTGCATTCCTGTGTTATTTGCCTATATTCGTCCTTTGTTATCTGACCTAGTTTCCATTTTTTATATGACACTTTTTTATTTTGTAGGTCACGCAAGATCTCGTGGTTAAGCCAAGGTGGTCTTTTGCCACATTTTCTATCTTTCCTAACCATCGGAATAGCTTCCTTTTGGGCCCTTAATAGCGTCGCTTTGAGAAACTGCCAACTCTCCTCAGTTATTTTTCCCCTCAGTCTTGATTCCCATGGGACCTTACCTATCAGCTCTCTGAGCTTACCAAAATCCACCTTCCTGAAATCCATTGTCTCTATTTTGCTGTACTCCCTTCTACCCTTCCTTAGAATTGCAAACTTTATGATTTCATGATCACTTTCACCCAAGCTTCCTTCTACTTTCAAATTCTCAATGAGTTCCTCCCTATTTGTTAAAATCAAGTCTAGAACAGCTTCCTCCCAATATAATACAAATATTTGGAAATGCCTACTGTTGATAAAAGATATCCCTATGGGGATACTGCTTCTCAGCTAACACATGTAGAAAGGCTCAAAGTTTGTCACAGCAGGGAAATTATACACCTGGTCTTCTGTGTAGAAGGAGAAACTGAGGCACATCTCCCCATGGAGTTTGTGAGTATCTATGTTGAGCTATCACCAGTTGGAAAAGCACAAAGGTTAACAATGCCACACAGATACAGAAAGAAGTTTTCTGGCAACCCAGAGAAGGCATTTGCTGGCTTTTGAGATCACTAGGCTGATCTACACAATGTTGAGAGGTACAAAGAACTTTTTAAGAACATCTGTGGATAACATTAAAATATTTCTAAGTATTTCTAATACTTGGGCATACTGCCACCACCTTAGTCAGTGACTAACATTCCTGCAGTAAATGAAGTGGGGAGGTATCACAGCCTGTGGCACAAACAACATCCTGGCACCTTCTTTGTGTTTTGTCAAATTCTGAAGAATGTGTTTTTAAAACGGGGAACGTGCTGGGTCATCATCCGAGACTGCTATTACATGAGTATACAGAAGAATGCAGGGAAAAAACAGAGCAGGAGACATACAATTCTCCCCCATGTTAATTTTTTTAAATGAACATTATCATCATGGAATCATATCCTCTGAAATGGTGGCCAAAGCCTGAAGGGGCATGTGAATTTAGCATATCTGGCATGTAAATACCTTGAAATGGTGGCTTAAAACATCTCACACGAATGCCTGTTCTCACTTTCATGTGATGTAAATAAGAAGCAGACAGCCTTATCCCTGAAAAATGTAAATAAACTTGTTTGCCTTAATGATTGTCTGAACAAGAAGTAGGACTGAGTGGACTTGCAGGTGCTAAAGTTTTGCACTTTCATGATAAAGAGACTGCACTGCAGAACTTGCATTTTATCATTTTACAGTGCAAATATTTTAAATAAAAATAATAATATATAGTAAGTGCTTTGCATTCTGAGCTGCAAATGTAGAAAAAACTTCCCAAAATAGTTAATAAATTTCAATTGATATTCTACTGTTTAAAAGTGTGATAAAATATGATTAATCACAAATATTTTTTCAGTTAATCACGTGAGTTCACATTGATCAATCGATAGCTGTCATCTGTACGCTATTCATATAATCACTAACTATCTACCTTTCATACTTAATGAATCTGTTTGATTGTTTTTGTTTTTATTTTTATTATTATTATTGTTTTTTTTTTACCTATGGCAGTGTGTTCTCTGAAACGCAAAAGGGAATTATGCTTAGGAGCAGGGGCTGGTGCACACTACTTTTCACACCGAGGAGGGACAGACTGGGTAATAAATTTACACTGATCAGGCTTCTGACAAGGGCCGAACAATACAGCTCCGGGGTCCTAGGCTGGGGACCTTTGGGGGAACTGCCTGGAACCTCTCTATTGTTGGTTCATGAGTAGCTAGTGAAAGTTTTAGTGTAACTGCAGCTGACTGTGTTCCTGTCTCCACACGGCTGTGTAAGTGTATAACGTGGAGAGGATTGCAGCTTGGAAAAGCCTCACACTGTGAGAGGGGGCCCAGATTGGTAAGCCAGAGGGCTGAGTGGTATCCCAGTTCCAGGTCCCACCCAATGAACAGGCCCTGCTGGATTGTCAGTCCATTTCCTTCTTGTCATGATCTCAGTTACTAACAGAGAAACGTCAATAAGAGCAGGGAAGTGAGGACTCCTTGATTCTGGCTGTCATTCTCTGTATGACCTTGCCTAAATCACATATCCCCATACCTCAGTGTACCTATCTGCATAGTGGGGATATGTTCATAGTGACTTTACTTAGCTAGGTGTTTTCAAGATCCTTCAATGAAAGGTATTGTCCAGTATGATGATAGTTACTGATTAGAATTATTGATCTCTGAACCCAAAGTGACAGCCCTTTGTGCCTGCGGAAAGTGTTCGTGTGTCCCCTCAGTCATCTGTCTGCAGATCTGTCGGCTATCTACCCAGCCATTCTGGGCAATTACAGGATATTAGACCCTGTGGTGGTCTAGGCATTATGCCTCATTTTCTTCCTAATTAGGTACAATTTTAAAATATACACAAATACACAGAGCAGGCGGTGCTTCACTGACTCAGCAGGGAACACAAGAGTTCCTCTTTCCCTTTGGGATGGTCTCTTAATTACTGTTTACTCCTAATGCTGGATAAAGAGCACAGAAGTGCAAACAGGTTTGTCTCCAGTCTGTTTACATCAAGATGCTGCTTCTCCCCTAGAGGCTGAGCAAACCCCACTAGGATTTCACAGAGCAATATTATAAATGGTGCACACCCCTGTGTTGGCACTTGCCATGGGATGCTGCTGCAAATGCTGGGGTGAGTGAAGTGTGGGATACAGATATCTAAGGTGGATTCCCAGGGAGGACACTTCCCTCTCAGAATTCACAGGTACCCGTCTCTTCCTGAGGAGCTCCCTTGCTCAACAAACCCAGTGCAACGTGGGCATGATGGGGTAGAGAATAGGTCTCTGACCCTTTCCACTCTGCACAGCCAGGGATCTTCCCCTGATGATGAGTTTGCTCCAGTATTATGGGCCAAAATTTCCCACTGTTTGGTGCCCTTCCTGGCTGATGGCCTCCAACTCCATGATGGCTGCATTTCAGTGGCCCGTAGTTTGCTGAGGCAATACTCCCCTTGGAGTAAGAACTATTCAAGGACCTCAAGAGCCAGCTGTGTGTTAATGCACAGAAATTGCCATCCCATCCTCTTCCATTTTAGGGTTTGGCTGTTAACCAGGGGCGGGGAAAGGGGGATGATGAGAGGGAGGGACTGGAGGGTGTTAACTTGCTTTTATCTGCTGGAAACCATGGAGGTGCTAGGGCTCCTAACTAGAATAATTATGATTTTTTTTAAACATGGGCAAGACGCTTTCTCTCCTAGCTTCATTCAAGAAGTCAGCTGAACTGTTACATATGAAACTTTCAAAAAACAATTTAGCCAGAAGGAGACACCCAGTGCAGGAAATTTCAGTTCCAACACTTAAAGTTTGGCAAATTTACGAGCATCAGAAAATGAGCTCTTCTAATGCAAGGTGTCAGACAGCCGTAACTAATAGGGGTACTACCAGTACCATCCAAAATGGCCAATCCGTTTGTGAATCCCATTCAGGTAACCTCTTTGTTTCAATAATGTCTGTGGCAAGGAGTTCCACTGGCCAAATATGCATTACGTAAACAATTTTCTTTTATCAGTGTTATATGTTCAGAGTTCTAAAATAATTGAATGTTCCCTTGTTCATGCATTGTGAGAAAGAGTAAATATAAAAGCCTGATGAACTTTCGTTATCAATCGATTCATAGATTTCAAGGTCAGAAGGGCCATTGTATCATCCAGTCTGACCTCCTATAAAATACAGGCCATTAAATTTCCTCCAGTTACCTCTGAATTGAGCCCAATGATTTGTGTGTGACTGTAACGTTATGAGTGTAATATAATATCTCATTGAAAGATGACAGGGCCAGAAAGAGTTAATTAACTGACCTGACCCATGAGTGAAACTTAAGGACTAGTTAGGAAGATATGTAAATGAATAGAGCTTTGAAATGCAGCAGCATTGTTAGAGGTAGAAGGGTAGATGTTTGCTCAAGACTTGGGATATCAGCAAACAAGTCTTGTCTGTTGCTATAGTTTTAATTCAAAGATCAAAAAAGGGAATATTAGCACTTAAGATAATACTTGAGTGAAATAGTATTATTGTCTATATGTCTCTTTGAAGGTTGTGGTAACCTGTATTTGAATTGTTTAATGGATAAATTACTCTGTGCTAATTGCCAGTATGTTTGGGAGAAGGAGTTAAGCCTATTGTTTTCTCAGGCCGAAAGGCTGCTGGAAATGTATAAGAACCCTGGGACAGGATCTTGCTTCATCTCAGATCTGCTTTGGGTTTCAAGAGAGGTAAATCTTAAACCATAAGGATTGACTGGAGCCACCCTGAATATGGAAATTGGATTATAACCTATAAACTATATTTCTAAAAGGACTTTTGGCAACTACAAGCTCACCTCTGCTATGCACTTGAACCTCAAGAATTGAATTCAAGTCTGTATGTATATTGATCTTTAAACCAACTCTCTCTCTTTTCTTTTTAAATAAATTTTAGCTTAGTTAATAAGAATTGGCTATAGCGTGTATTTTGGGTAAGATCTAAGTTATAATTGGACCTGGGTGTGTGGCTGATACTTTGGGATTGGAAGAACCTTTTCTTTTATATGATGAAATAAGATTTTCAGGCGTCATCATCATATTTGACAGGTGTGTCTGTATGGAGGCCTGAGGCTGGGCACTTTAAGGGAACTGTGTGGTTTAAACTTCTAAGTAACCAGTGAGGTACTATAGAAGCTGTTTTGTGCTGGCTTGGTAAATCTAAGTATTGGAATAACCACCAGCATTCGGGGTTTGTCTGCCCTTTTTGTTTGCAGTTCACCCTGATTGAGTAACCTCAGCTGGCTCCCACTGGCAGCACCGTCACAGTGACTATGGCCTGGTCTACACTAGGATTTTACATCATAGACTCATAGAGCCACAGGGTGAAAAGGGATGACAAACATCAGCTGGTATAACCTTCTGTGAAGATGCAGGATCTTTTGCTTCTGAACCATCACAGACAGATGGCTGTCCAGCCTCTACTGAAGAAGCTTCTATGGGCCTCCTGTTCTCACAGTTGGGAAGATCTCTGTGAGATTTCATCTAAATCTGCTCTGCTGGATTTTGAACCTTTTGTCCTGTGCTCAGTGGCAAGATAGAACAACTTTTCTCAAGTATTTGAAGACCATTGTCATATCCCCACTCAGTCTCCTTTTTCCAAACTAAATATCAGCCTCTGATACTACAGCTTTCATTTCATCCCTTTGATCATCTTTGTCTCTTGCCTCTGGATCCTTTGCAGTTTCTCAACATCTCTTCTAGATATTTATAACCAAAACCATACACATACTCCAGCTGAACACTAACCAGGGCTGAATAGAGAGGTAGCATCACTTTCTGCTACTTGCATGCTCTGCCTCTGCTAATGCAACCGAAAATTGCTTTTGCATCTTTTGAAATAGTAAAAAAAAAAAAGAAAATCTACATTCCTGAGAGACGCAGCTATATCAACCTAACCACAGTGTAGACAGAATGAGGTCGGGGAGGTGAATTATCTATACTGAAGGGGGAATCCCTGCCATCTGTGTCAGTAGTGTCTACACATAAGTGTTACAGCAGTGTCGCTGTAGCATTTTAATGTTGACAAGCCGGTAATCAGATCTTACAGAAAAACATCCAGTCTGGATCTGCAGGCACAGGGAGCTGGAGAATCCACCACTTCCCTTTGCAGTGTGTTTAGGGTGATCAGATGTCCCGATTTTATAGGGATAGTCCTAATTTTGGGGTCTTTTTCTTATATAGGCTCCTATTACCCACCACCCCCTGTCCCAATTTTTCACGCTTGCTGTCTGGTCACCCTAAGTGTGTTCCAATGGCTAATCACCTTCTGTGCTAACTATTTGGCCCTTATTTCCAACTGGAATTTGTCTGGATTCAGCTTCCAGCCTCTGGGCCCTGCTCTGCCTTTCTCCACTAGATTACAAAGCCCAATATTAGTATTTAAGTTAAATAAATGAAGCTCTTTTAAGTCTCTCACTGTCCAGCATTTTCTTCAGCCTCCAAACATTTTTGTGGCTCTTTTCTGCACCCGCTACAATTTTTCAAGATCTGATTTAAAATGTCCACCCTGGGACTGCACACAACCAGTTTCACCACTGCCATGTGCAGAGGGAAAATCCTTCCCTGGTTGCAACTGAACACTCCTCTGTTTATGCATCCAAGGATCTCATCAGTCCTTTTGGGCAGAGCATCGCACTGAGAGCTCACAATGAGTTGGTTTTACACAATGATCCCTAAATCCTTTTCAGGGTCCCTGTGTTCCATGATACAGTGACCGAGCCTGTGGGTTTGGCCTGCTTCCCTCTTCCATAAGGGTAACTTTGCATTTAACTATATTAAAAAATTTTGCTCAGCTCACTAAACACTCTACATCAATCGGTGTGCCTGCCCTGGCCTCATCATTGTATACTCTCTGCCAATCTTTGGGTCATCTGCAAATTTTATCTGCATTGATATTTTATTTGCTTCCAGATCATTCATGAAAATATTGAACAGCATCAGGCCTAGAGCTGATCCCTGCAGAAACCAGCTAGAAACACCTCCATTCACTGACCATGGCCCATAGACAGCTGCTTGTAGTTAACCAGTTTTTAGTTCATTTTAAGCATGATGTTGTACAGTGTTCAGTTTTTTTATCTGAATATTTATCCTACTAATTGAAATGCCTCAGAGAAATTGAAGTCTACTGCATCTGCACTGCTCCCTTGATCAACCAAACGTGTTCACTTATTGAAGGAGGAAATCGGGTTTACATGACAAGAACTGCTTTACATACGCCATGTTGTTGACTGGAATTAATTATATTTCTAGACTATGTTTAAAGGAATGTCATATCAGTGTTCCATTGTTTCCTAAACTTGGCTAATCTCTTTTTTTAAAACTTACCCTTTATTTTTTAAAAGTCTACGTATATCACAGAACTACCCTGTATTTGCCTTTTTTTTTGTCTCTCCTGCCACCTGATTATGTACTTCTGGTTCTAAAAGAGATGTGTGGTTTCTTGGTGAGTTCGTAACTCTGCTGTTTGTAACCCTGTGGTTCTATTATAGATGCTGTTTAACATCCTCCTTTACCGCTAATGAACTTGAAAGTATTTCACCACCTCGTGTTCTATGAGTGCCCCATACTGCTTCTTTCCTAGTGCAGAACAAAAATATTTATCAAACAAATCTACCTGTTTTGCAATATTAACAAGATGATTTTCTCCCTCTTGGAATTGGCCTAAACCTTTTCTAGGATTTCTTTTGTTCTTAAAAAACTTAATTGTCTCCTATTCTGATCCTTAGTCCTGCCAAGTATGGAGTTTTCCTTTATGTTTTTAACATTCCCTATCAATTTTTATAACTTCCAATTTGTATGGCTAGCTATCTGTATTTCCTCCCCCTTCTTTGTTTTCCCCCACTAATTGCTGACTTCCCTCTGCCACTAAACAGGGTTTTTAGTCAAAGTTGTTCTCCCACATTGACTGTGGAATTGTAGCTTTTTAGCAATCAAATACACTATTGCCAAGTAACTTCCAAGTTTCGTTCCCATTTTGCTGTCTACATTTTTCCTCCCTGTAAATTTTCCTGATAATTTCCCACAAGTTTGGGGGGTTAGCCCATTTCAAGCACTGTCTACAGACATTACTGGTAGGGAACTGTTCTTTGTCTGCCCATTTAAATGTAATCAATTCAATTTTTTATTTTTCCCTCCTGTATCATATGCCCCCTTGTTTGTATCCTCTCTAAACTAAACAATCCCGGTCTTTTCAGTCTGTCTGCACATGGTAGCCTCCAACATTTTCACAGCCTGTCTTAGAAATCCCTTTTAAAACGTTATATCCTCGCAGTAGAGTCTGGATGACCAAAACTGAGCGTATCTCATTTCTTAGGCATCCAGATATTTTCTTTCTCAGCTCACTGCTGTGGATGAGCAGGAGTTTCCGTGGAGCTGCCATCATTGATGCTCAGGTCTTTTCCCTGAGGTGTGTTTAGGTTGGGATGTTTCCTCTGGAACAGGTGTTGACTCCTTGGGTGCTCCGGGGCTGAAGCAGCCACAAGGAAAAATTGTTCTGCACCCACCGGCAGCCAAGCTCCCCTCCCTATGCCCCCTTTCCCCCCCCTCACCTCCTCCTCCGCCTCTGCATCCTCCCTTGAGCACGCAGCATCCCCGCTCCTCCGCCAAGCTCCCAGTATTTGCCACCTCCACAGCTGTTTGGCGGGTGGAGAGGCGAGGAGCAGGAACATGGCACACTCAGGGCAGCAGGTGGGGCAGAGGAGGGCTGGGGAGTGGAACTGGGGAAGACTTCAGAATAGGGCCAGGGAGGGGGTGGAGTTGGGGCGGGGACTTTGGGGAAGGGAGTTGAATGGGAGCAGGGCAGGGTTGGCAGGGGGTGGGCAGGAGTGGAATTGGGGTGGGGCCAGAGGCAGAGAGGAGTCAAGCACCAACCAGCACAAGAAGAAGTCGGTGCCTATGTCCTCTGGCACACGTCTTAGAAAAAGCTTTTTTTCCACTCTCAGATTTTGAGCAACAGTGTTAATGGGGAACTCCCTACAGCATGGACTCTCTAGCCTGTCTCTCATTGCATTAAGGAACAATTAGGGATAACCAGTATTGACCCTCGTGTTTCCTGCTGGTGCCTATGAAGGTTTCCCACATCACAATGTGTAGGAATTATTTGATGCATGGAGCACCATAAAATATGTAATTAGCATTAGGAGCATCAGTTATTCATAATTCATTTTTCTCAAAAGTGAAAATGTCAAATTTCAGTGTGTGAAGAGCCACCAATCTGTTTCACCCATGAGAACAGCATCTAGTTGTGCATATAGTGTCTTGTATGAAAATTGTCTCTCCATCAAGGCATTTCTCCTGTGACCATAACCCTAGAACCTGAGCACATACAGGAAGTCAGAGAAACTTATGTTACATGCAGGAGACACCGTTCTGCCTCAGAGTTGGATACCTTCTCCCCTACTCCAAGTCAGATTCCAACACAACCGACTTCACCAACCCCTCCACCTTCATCCTGCTGGGAATTCCTGGCCTGGAAGCAGCTCATGTCTGGATCTCCATCCCCTTCTGCACCATGTACTCCATAGCCATCTTGGGGAACTTCACCATCCTGTTCATCGTGAAGAAGGAACCTAGCCTCCATGGACCTATGTACTATTTACTCTGCATGTTGGCCGTCACCGACCTGGTCCTGTCCACGGCCACTGTGCCCAAAATGCTGAGCATCTTCTGGTTCAATTCCAGGGAGATAGATTTCAGTGCCTGCCTCACTCAACTGTATTTCATTCATTGCTTCTTCATGACTGAATCTGGGATTTTCGTGGCCATGGCTTTTGACCGCTATATGGCCATCTGCCATCCCCTGAGACATTCCACCATTCTGACAAACCTGGTGGTGGCCAAGATCGGCCTTGCTGTGATGTTACGTGGTGCAATTGTCGTACTGCCCTGACTCCTCCTCGCAAGGCAATGGCCGTATTGCAGAACCAATATCATCCCCCACATGCACTGCAAGCACATGGCTGTGGTGAAGCTGGCCTGCACCAACACTCATGTCAGTAGTTATTACGGGCTGTTTGTGGTATTCTGTGTAACCGGTCTGGATGTGATTTTTATCGTCATGTCCTATATCCAGATCCTTAGGGCCATCTTCAGCCTCCCCAGAAAGGACGCCTGGCTCAAGACGTTTGGGACCTGTGGCTCTCACCTCTGTGCCATCTCGGTATTTTATATCCCACGTCTCTTTTCCTCCCTTATCTCCCGG
This sequence comes from Gopherus flavomarginatus, assembly GCF_025201925.1. Classification (NCBI taxonomy): domain Eukaryota; kingdom Metazoa; phylum Chordata; order Testudines; family Testudinidae; genus Gopherus; species Gopherus flavomarginatus. The sequence goes on along the minus strand of NC_066617.1, from coordinate 373,700,600 downwards.
TTTGGCCAGAATATGCCCCTGCATTTCCACATTCTCAGTGCCAATGTATACCTACTGGTGCCCCCCATGCTAAACCCCATCATCTATGGGATGAAGACCAAAGAGATCCGGGGCAGGATCCTCCAGCTCATTACTCAGAAAGGGACTAGAATTTTCTCCTAGTGCTCTGGTTCGCAGACTGAGCTTTGTGGGGAGCTAGCTGGTGATTAGTTGCTGGGCCCTCTTCTCTGCATCATTGGCTGACCAAAGAGACATTAAATCCTTTCCTGAACATACTGTGCTGTGTCAGCCTGACAAACTCTTTAACTCATAACCTTGCCACCCTTCTTATTTCTGGTAACTAGACCCCCGATATAAGGGGGTTCCAAAGAGGATGGATCTAGACTGTTCCCAGTGGTGGCAGATGACAGAACAAGGAGTAATGGTCTCGAGTTTCAGTGGGGGAGGTCTAGGTTGGATATTAGGAAACACTATTTCACTAGGAGGAGAGTGAAACACTGGAACGGGTTACTAAGGGAGGTGGTGGAATCTCCTTCCTTAGAGGTTTTAAGGTCAGGCTTGACAAAGCCCTGGCTGGGATGATTTAGTTGGGGATTGGTCCTGCTTTGAGCAGGGGGTTGGACTAGATGACCTGCTGCAGTTCCTTCCAGCTCTGATATTCTATGATTCTATGATGCCCTGCCCCTGCTTCCCATTTTCATTCAAGACCCCACCCACTTCTACGCCTTTTCTCCTAAGGCTCTGCCCCATCCCTCTCTCCTCCCCTGTCACTGTCTATATCATCTCCACCTCCCTCCCCCACCTCCATCATAGCTGGGCTCCCTCTGCTCCAGGGCTGGGACAGGAGCTGCTGCAGCCTCACCAGGAGCCGTCAGTGACTGCAGTGGGGTTGCAGCACTGGAACCAATGAAGAGCAGAGCGGGAAGCTAGGAAGCCGTATAAAGCAGCTGAGGGTTGGGAGCAAGGTTGTGTTGCAGGTGGGCGATGCTGTGATTCACGTATCAGAGGGGTAGCCATGTTAGTCTGGATCTGTAAAAGCAGCAAAGAATCCTGTGGCACCTTATAGACTAAACGTCTTTGCTGCTGTGATTCATACAACTTGTGAGCCCTAAAGCTCAGCTACTAAGTTCTAAGGTCAGAGATCCTTGTGTGGTTTATTTCCTTCGCTTTCAGCTCCACTTTGTTCCTCCCAGCTGGGGGCCTGTAGCAAGCAGGGTCCCTGCAATGGGGATGGGCTGGGAGCCCTTTGCCCTGAGCCTGACCTCAGGGGCAGGGCAAGGGATCAGCTTTGAAACTAGGTGGACAACAGTTGAGAGAGGCAGAAGAATAAGCCCACATGTTAGTTGGGAAGGCAGGATGCTCGGCAGAGGCCAGGGTGGCTTTGGTGGCTCACAGGGAGGGAGATGAACAGCAGACCTGCCATTATCCGTCTATTTACACACATACACTACACTTTATCTGGAACTATAGGGCACCCATTGCTCTGGGAATGAAGCTGAACAGAAAAGCTGAGTTTAATATATGCTCTGCATGGTGCTTTTGGTCACCACATCTTAACACTTTTTAGGTAGGCTGCTAGGCAGTGTCAGCCCCGTGTCATGGATGGACCGAGCAATGCAGAGGTAAAGCACTCTGTTATAAGAAGGCTACATTCCTCTGGGAATGAGTGGTAGCCTTCTTGTGCTACTGAAGCCCCTGGAGTCCACGTGATCACTGGTCATGTAGGGGCATTCCTCGGTACGCCCACTTCCGAATTTACTGCTCTTTCACTCTAGTAATGTGTCCCCAACAAGAACGCTGCCAAAACCAAAACAGCTGATGGTGGCTGTTGCTGGGCAGAGTTTGAATATCCTCACTCCAGATGTTGTGCTGCTTTTGGAGCAGCTTCTGGAGACAACGAGCATGGAAAACATAACCCCAGAATTCCTTAACTTTCCTCAGCTTCCCATATCACTCCCATCCATGGGAGGTGGGGTACCCATTTTTCTATAGATAGGCAGCTTTGTAGCAAGCCTGCTGCCATGACATTCCTCCAAAGGCTGCAGAAGGGAGCAGGGGAGCAATTCCTGCTGTACAAGCACTCACATCATTCAAGTAGCCTCCAGGCCTGCCTATGAAGCTGCCAGCTGCCCTCCAATTTTTCCAGACAAGTGTGTGGTTTTCTGTCAGATGTTGCTGGATGTTTGGCTGCATGTGAGTGTTTTTCCTGTATGTCATCCCAGCTCTGTACAAGTAGCTGAAACAACAGACCTCAAGTGAACTACCCAATAAGACCACAAGACCCATTAAGGTGTAAAGGCACCTGGCCAGGTTTATTGTTGAAAAAGCACAGTACTAATATCCCACAGACTCTACCGGGTCACTAATACATGTATGCTCATGACAATGGACACAGCTCAGTCAGTGGTGGGACTTTTCACTGCCCCCTAGGCTGGACAAAGACACTCCCTCTGAGATACATATTTATACACCAATACAAACAAGTTATGTATCACTCCTGACATATCTAGGTCCCAACCTCAGACGTATTAGGGTACCAACATTGATGTATTCAGAGGCCTCCCATTACTTTGTACATGCTGATTGATGAAAATATCTCTATTAATAATGTTGTCTGTCTTTGTCCTTAAGATGGGTGAGCACGTTCCTGTTCTCTTTGGGGAATGTGCTTGGTATCTGTCAGAAACAGATAGTTTTGGGTTAATAGAACAGAAGTACTTCATGTTTCTTTTGCCTGTAAAGGGTTAACAAATTCAGTGAGCCTGGCTGTCACCTGACCAGAGGACCAATCATGGGACAGGATACTTTCAAATCTTGAGGGAGGGAAGTTTTTGTGTGTGCTGTTAGTGTTCGGTTGTTGTTCACTCTGGGGGCTCAGAGGGACCAAACGTGCAACCAGGTTTCTCTCCAATCTCTTTGATACACGCTCTTATATGTCCAGAATAGTGAGTACTAGGTAGATAAGGCGAGTTAGGCTTATGTTTGTTTTCTTTACTTGCAAATGTGTATTTGGCTGGAAGGAGTTCAAATGTGTATTTTGCTGAAAGGATTTTAATTTGCACCTGTATACTTAGGCTGGGAGGGTATTCCCAGTGTCTATAGCTGAAAGACCCTATAACATATTCCATCTTAAGTTTACAAAGATAATTTTTACTGTTTTTTCTTTCTTTAATTAAAAGCTTTTCTTGTTTAAGAACCTAATTGTTCTTTTATTCTGGTGAGATCCCAGGGGACTGGGTCTGGATTCACCAGGGAATTGGTGGGGAGAAAGGAGGGAAGGGGGAGAGAGAGGCTAATTTCTCTCTGTACCAGGATTACTTTCTCTCAGGAAGAGTCTGGGAGGGGGAAAGAGAAGGAAGGAGGAAAGTCCAGGCCTTTACTGGGATGGCGGGGTACTATCGAAGGTTCGTGCCCCACTTTAGCGCCATAGCTGCCCCCATCACTGAGCTGTGCAAGAAGGGGAAGCCAAACAAGGTGGTCTGGACCGAGCAGTGCCAGCAGACTCTCCGGGCGCTGAAGGAGGCTCTGGTTAGTGGCCCAGTTCTGGCAAACCCAGATTTTGACAAGCCCTTTATGGTGTTCACCGATGCCTCAGACATGGGACTGTGAGCGGTACTAATACAGGAGCAGGCTCCACCTCAGGAGCTTGGCGTTGGCTCCTTTCATCTGGCGCAGCCAGGTCAGGGGAGAGTGGTCGGTGTACACGGTGAAGTGTCGCCCAAAGAGAGATGACTCCAGTTTCTTAAAGGCCCACACCATGGCCAGGCATTCCTTCTCGATGGCCGCGTAGATCTGCTCCCGGGGCAGCAACTTCTTGCTCAGGTACACGATGGGGTGTCTCTCCCCCTTTTTCATCCTCCTGCATTAGTACCGCTCCCAGTCCCATCCCAATAAAGGCTTGGACCTGCTTTTTGGTTTGGGGAGTGGGCCAGTCTCTGATCACCTCCATCTTGGCTGTTTCCGTCTTTAGGCAGCCGTTCCACACCTGATGGCCCAGGTAAGATACTTCAGCCATCCCCACCTTGCACTTCTCAGCCTTTACCGTTAACTCAGCTTCCCGGAGTTGGTTCAGCACTTGTTTAACCTGGGACACATGGTCCTCCCAGGTCTGGCTGAAGACGCAGATGTCACCAACATACACCACGGCAAAACTCTCCATCTCCCTCAGTAGCTGATCTACCAGGCGCTGGAAGGTGGCCGGCGCTCCCTTGAGGCCGAAGGGCAGGATCAGAAACTCATAGAGCCCCAGAGGGGTGATAAAGGCCGACTTCAGCCTGGCATCTGCGTCCAGTGGTACTTGCCAGTAGCCCTTTGTAAGATCTATGGTGGTGAGGTACCGAGCACCTCCCAGCTTGTCTAGGAGCTCGTCAGGCCTGAGCATGGGGTAGACATCAGATACGGTGATGGCATTGAGCTTTCGATAGTCCACACAGAACCGGATCGACCCATCCTTTTTGGGACAAGCACCACAGGCGAGGCCCAAGAGCTGGAAGACGGCTGGATCACCCCCAAAGCCAGCATGTCCCTGACCTCTCTTTCTAGGTCCTGGGCAGTTTTCCCAGTGACCCAAAAAGGGGAGCATCTTATAGGGGGATGTGATCCGGTCTCCATCCGGTGGACAGTCAAATTAGTGCATCCAGGCTGGTTGAAAAACAGCTGTCGGTATAGATGCAGCACCCCCCTGATCTCAGTGTGCTGGGCCGGGGTCAGCTGATCAGAGAGGGGAATCGCCTCCAGGGGGGGAACCAGCTTTTGTCCCAGGGAATAGATCCACTAAGGGGTCATCTCCCTGCCCCTCCCAATGTCCACACACGGCCAACACCACATTCCCCTTGTCATAGTATAGTTTCATCATATTCACATGGTACACCCGGCGGTGATGAGCCTGGTTTGACAGCTCCACCACATAGTTTACCTCATTTAGTTGCTTGATAACCTTGAAGGGCCCTTCCCAGGCAGCCTGGAGTTTGCTTTTCCTCACGGGGATGAGAACCATCACCTGATCCCCGGTGGCGAAGGCGCGGGCCCGCGCCGTGCGGTCATACCAGATCTTCTGCTTCCTCTGGGCTCTGGCTAGATTGTCCCTGGCCAGGCCCATGAGCTCGGCCAGTCTTTCCCGGAAGGTCAGGACATACTCCACCACCGACTATCCATCGAGAGTGGCCTTCCCCTCCTATTCGTCTCTCATCAGGTCCAGGGGCCCCCCTTACCCGCTTTCCATATAACAATTCGAAAGGCAAAAACCCAGTAGATTCCTGGGGTACCTCCCTGTATGCGAACAGCAGGTGAGGTAAGTACTTGTCCCAGTCCTGAGGGTGCTGGTTCATAAAAGTTTTTAGCATCATCTTTAGCGTCCCGTTGAATCTTTCCACTAGCCCATGTCCTCCTCCTATTTACGCTGGGTCAGGATGCAATTATCAAAGCTCAGCGCAGTCCTGGGCCCTCCCTCACTCACCGCAGCCCGGGGCTCGCTGCCCCTCAGCCTTGCCAGTTCCAGCTCATGCTGACGCAGTCTCTCTTTCTCCTCCCGGTCATGTTCTCTCTGTCTCTCACGATCCTCCAGCTCTCTCAGTTTTAGCTCTCTCTCCCATTCCAGGCGCTTGAACTCCACGGATGCCGAGCGTCGCTAGGACGATCCCCTGCTGGGGGGTGAGCTTCGCCGGGAGGATCCCCTGCTGGAGGGTGAGCATTGCCAGGAGGATCCCCTGCTGGGGGATGAGCATCGCCGGGAGGATCCCCTGCTGGGGGGTGAGCGTCGCCAGGAGGATCCCTGCTGGGGGGTGAGCTTAGCCTGGAGGATCCCCTGCTGGCCGGGGAGGTCACGGTGCCCTCGGTTAGCTGCTGGGCTCCTCCCCGCTCTTCCCCTAGGCATAGAATGGGGCATCTCGGGAAGCCCTCAGCCGCCGGCTGACCACTCCCAGCGGCGACAGACACTGGTGCCTGAGCTGCATCTGCCCGGCTGCTTCCCTCAGAGACAGGGCTCCGTTCATTCAAGCAGTCTCCCTCCTCCAGCTGAGTAATCAGCTGGTTGGTCCTTGGTGAGCCTCCCTGGGCGCAGCCCCCTCTGCTTGCACAGCTCCACCAGGTCACACTTACAGCATGGGCATACATCTTCCTGCTGGGCACTCACAAGCGAGGTGCTCGCCGCTCCCCCGGTTTTCAGGGGGACCCTAGTGCACCAGCCCTTCTTGAGGTCACCACCCTCTCTGCCAGGGTCGAGCTGTAGGGTCCTCCATCCCTGGGACCGCTCACTGCAACCCCCGGGGGACCCTGTTACTGCAAATTCCTTCTCATGGGCACACCACTCCCAGGGGTTAATCACCCCTTTGTTTTACTGCTCCCCAGTCACTTACTGCAGAAAGTGACATCCACAGGTGCAATATCTCCCTCCGCTGCACCAGTTGTCACGGAGTGTGGGGGAGTCTGATCTGCACCCCTCTTCCTGGGACTCACAGTGACTCTCAGCCAGCCAGTAAAACAGAAGGTTTATTGGACAATAGGATTGCAGGTTACAGCCGAGCCTGGAGGCCCAACCAGGACCGCCCAATTGAGTCCTTCTCGGGGTTCAGGGCGCTTGGATCCAGCATAGGATCCCCTGAATTCCCCTCACCCAGCCCAAAAGCGAAACTGAACTGCCCCTCCTCCAGCCGGCCGATTCCTTTGTCCAGCTTCCCAGGCCAAGGTGCTAACCTCATCCCTCCTACTTGGCTCAGGTTACAGGCTTAAAGATCCTGTCCCTCATCTAAAGACATACCCGGCTCTCCTATCCCCACACAGACAGCCCCCTACTCCATCACACATATAGACTGCAATGTCACACCCTGCCATCACTGCCTGGTTTAGGAAACATTTCCTTCAGGGGAATCCAGCTGGGTCAGTCCAGGAGCCAGAGCACTCTGTGAAACACCGTGGTCAGAGGAGCCACATTTGGGAAAACATCTTATGGACACTTTTCACCCAGCCCCACTCCTCTCCCACTCACAGTCCTCTAGCATTCATGTAGCGGCTCCAGATTTGCTCTCACAGCCCTGCCTCCAGTGCTTGTGGTTGGGCATCCACCAGGCAGACTGTGTCTGCGGTCCCACCCTGGAACCATGTGCTTTGAGTTGCAGCCACATTCAGGCCCCCTGCCTTTGTGTCCAATCTTGGATGAAGGCTTCCCTTCTAGTGTCTCCCTGTGTGAGCGGAGACCTGATCACGAAGCAGAGAGGCCCTGAGACTGGTTTTGGCTTGACTCCTCCAGGACTCTCCAAGTGCTTCAGCGCACCCTTCCCAGCCACTCTACCTTGGGCACAATCTGTTTCCAATTTCTCTCTTTTGTGGTCACAGGATCGTTCAAAGCAAACAGACCCAGGCCTTGCAAAGAGGTTGCTAAAACAATTCCTCTACTTTAGAGAGTACAAGAGATACCCAGATCTAGGTAAACACAATACAACACCTGCACATCATTCCCTGCCTCCGTATACTCACTACCCTGCAGCATTCTTTGGGGTTGGTAAGAGCCATCTAGTGTCCAGAGGCCATGTCCTGCACTCCTGGCTTCTCCTCCAGCTGAGTCTGTCTCACTGCTGCAGCCATACCCCTGAAAGCAAATCTGCTGCATATGTGCCTCTCTCCTGCCCCCAGCTTCTTCTGGCTCATCCAGCCTCTGCGTTTTTAAAGGGCTAGACCGAAACTGCCACTTTCTTTTGGTTATTCTGAGGAGGTTTCATTCCTTCTATGTCCACTCCTCTGCTGAGATGATGGAGAAAACTGGCTCTGTCTAGAATGCAGTTATTCCTTGCTTCTGTCCGGGCAAGATCTTGTTAGGAGGAATATTTCTAATGACTGACCTATTATTGACAGTTTCTGCCTTTGGGCAGGAAGTTTGTTTATGAACAGAGGCAGGGTGACAAAGGGCTAGTCATTACATTAAATTAAGGCTCCTTAGATGATTCTGTAAGCATTGCCAGGCAGCCCTGTTAAAACATAGGAAAGAAGGAAGGAAAACCTGGTGAGAATGGAAAGAGTTAAATAGTGCTGACCCCCAGGGGTCTATACTGGGACTAGTGCTATTTAACATCTATAGCAATCATCTAGAAAAAGGAGTAAACAGTGAGGTGTCAAAATGTGCAGATGATATAAAATTAATCAAGATGGTTAAATCCAAACAGACTGGGAAGAGCTACAAGGGATTTCACAAAACTGGGTGATGGGGCAACACAATGGCAGATGAAATTAGTGTTGATAAATGCAAAGTGATGCACACGGCAAATATAATCCCAACTATATCTACAAAATGATAAGATTGGAATAAGCTGTTAAGCGTTAAGAAAGAGATCTTGGAATCATTGTGCATAGTTCTCTGAAAACATCTGCGCAATGTACAGTGGCAACCAGAAAAGCTAAGAGAATGTTGGGAATTATTAAGAAAGGGATAGAGAATAAGAGAGAAAATATCATATTGCCTCTTGTAGAAGAGCCATCACCCCGCTCCGGTTTGGAAGGGGTTAAAAACAGCCCTGGGAAAGGGCTGCCCATGACAACGAATCACGAGCGGGCTTGAGACAGCCAATCAGGATCCAGCAAGGCCAGTATAAGAAGGGCTCCTGGAGAAAAGGAAGGGAGTCTTGCTCCAGCAGGGGATCAAGAAGGACCTAGCTGCCTGGGAGAGACAGGGGTACCTTGGACAGAGCAGTACTGGGAAAGGGCAGGCTGAGCTGGGGAGCTCTGACCTGGCGACCTCCCAGGCTGAGGCCTTGCAGCAAAAGCCTGAGAATGTACTAGGGAGGCAGCCAGGAATAGATAAGGCAGCAAGTCCAACCCCCTTGCCAATGATGAGAAACCATTTCAAACTGCAGTATGAATTGGCCACTCATCATCGGCCAGGAGGTTGGACCTGCTGCCTCTTCCTTTCCTGTCTGCCTTCCCACAGCCCTAATACCTCTTCCAGGCCTGACAGCAAGGGTTTGCCAGTCTGCGCTGTTCAAGGTACTCTTTCCTCTTTCATTCAGCCAGGTCCATCTCTCTCCAGCCTTCTGGCCCTGCAGCCTTTTTATAGGGCCCTGCCTGGCCTTGACTGGCTTCCTCCCAGCCTTTTCCTGATTAGTCCTCTCCAAGGGCTGGCTTTTAACATTTTAACCTTTTCTGAGCCGGAGCAGGGTGACTGCCCGACTACACCCCTCCCACTCAAGATCACCACCTCTGGGGGTAGTGGTATCTCCTCGCCTGAGCTAATCACACATGCATCTCCTGAGCCACTTCCGATTCCTCCAGCTGCTTATGCAGACGGGTCTCCTCCTTTATGATGCTCGCATTTTCCACCATGAGTAGTAGGGATGGGCACTCTCCGCCATGGCACCTCCTGCTGATCAGTCAAGGAATTAGCTCAACCAGCTCACATGTGCCCTCCTCTTGCCAGTTTCTCCCCTGCCCATACCTGCCCCTCTGTAGTCCCTTTATCTTCTCCAGTTCAGGCCCCATGTCCCTTCTGGACCGTGGTGCCCCTTACCTTGGGATGCTATCCCGCCAGCAGTGTCTCCACACTCTGGGTCTTCCCTCCTCAGGGGAACCACAACTCCCCTATATCCACCTTGCCTCAGTGGCTACTGCTAGTCATCATCTAGCCCCTTCTCTTGGGGGCAAACTATCACTTTCCTTCAACTTCAGCACCAGGTCTTCCTTCTTCTTTTAGGCTTTCTGCAGCTCCACCTCCGCAGTCCACTGGGCCTATTCTGCAGATCTCAGCCACGTATACAGGCTTGTTCACCGGACCCTCTAATGTCAGGGTCTGGGTTCCCATCATAGCCTGCTCCCTCACAGTATGAGTCCTGACCTCTCACTTGGCTGACTCTGTCTCAGTTCCCTGTTTCTGCCACCTCATGCTGGTGGCTAAGGCAGGTATATCACCTTCACTCGCCATGTTAACCACACTCATAGAATCATAGAATATCAGGATGGAAGGGACCTCAGGAGGCATCTAGTCCAACCCCCTGCTCACAGCAGGACCAATCCCCAACTAAATCATCCCAGCCAGGCTTTGTCAAGCCTGACCTTAAAAACCTCTAAGGAGGAGATTCCACCACCTCCGTAAGTAACTCATTCCAGTGCCTCACTACTCTCTGAGTGAAAAGTTTTTTCCTAACATCCAACCTAAACCTCCCTCATATCTTTGCCCCTTCTGGGTCCCCAGGCATCTCCTTCTTCAGCCGCCCTCCCCTGAGGAGGCAGTGCCTGTTAAGATGGCCCTACTTGCAGCAGCCAAAGCAGATTCCTTGCCCCTCTGCTGCCTTGGGCCTCTCATAGTCTGTCTTGGGTCCCCTCTTCTCGCTGGGGTTCAACTGAACCCTCCGCCTTGGGCCCTGGGCACTCCAACTGCAGGTGTCCGCATTGCCCACAGGCCCAACATGTTTATTGTCCCCTGGGTTTCCTCACCTATCAGCACTTTCCCAGGGCCATGTTCCTTCTCCTGCTCGGGTGAGGCTCCTTGCCCCCATCCCAGGATGGGCAATCCCTCCTTAAGTGTCCACACACTCCTTCAGGCATAACAAGCCCTTGTACTACACCACTAGCCTCCTAACCCTGTTGTGAGGCTTTTCACACCACTCTGTGGTCTCTGCTGAATTCCTTCCTCAAGAGTCTTACAAGGGTCAGCTGTTCATCAGGCAGCTGTCCCAATTGTCCTGAAGGGCCCAATACATCTCCCATTGTCCTGCTGGATCTCCTGGATCATCTGTAGCAGGGACTCTAGTCTTCCCCGCTGCTCATCAGTCCACTTTTGCTGGGGCACCAATGCTGAAGTCCAGCCACAGACAGCATAAGATCCCCCTGTGAATACCCCTCTACATAGGTCCCCTGATTGTCCCTCCTTGCTTCGAGATGCCAGAACCATTTTAGTACCAGAGCTGAGTGAGTTTAATATTTATTTATTTTTCTTTTCTTTTAATAGAATTAGATAGAGTTCTCCAGCAGCTAATTGGTAAGTTATCTGTTAAAAAAATACAATTTTTGACGTGCCTAAGTAGCCCCTTTGAATCATGTTTAAAATTGTCACCCTTACCAAACCTTAACTGGCTCCCTTGCAGCTGGGGTGAGAGGAGGAGGACACGGTGATGATGCAGTGAGTGACAGGGTGGGGCCTTGGGGAGAAGAGGCAGAGTAGGGGCAAGGCCTTGTTTAAAGAGGTGGGGGCAAGGGGTGGGACATTGGGGGTCCAGTACAAGCAGTGAGAAAGGTGTTAACTCAATGAGTTCTACATAGACCAGTTTCCCAGTTTGTCACACTGATGCTACACAGTAAGGTCAGGAAGGGGATTGATGTCTCTCTGATTGTCCAGTCAGGGATTCAAGGAGCACCATATCAAAAGTCTGCTCTGCATGGAGCACAAGGAGAAAACTTTAGGTCCCTTTATGAGTAAAGAGCTGGAGCAGCCTGACCCTGATCTGTTTGGGTCTCACACCAAAAATGATGAGGTTTAGCATGGGGGGCACCAGGAGGCACACATTTGTAAAGGGAACATGGAAATGCAGGGCCACATTGTGGCCAAACCAGTTTGTGAGGATGGAGAACAGACCTGGGATGTAAAAGGCTAAAATGGCACAGAGGTGGGAGCCACAGGTCCCAAAAGTCTCGAGCCGGGCGTCCTTTGTGGGGAGTCTGAAGACAGCTCTGAGTATCTGGATATAGGACACAGCTATAAAAAACACATCTAGACTGATCACCAAGATTGCCATAAAGAGACCGTAGTAAATATTGATGTGGATGTCAGCGCAGGCTAGCTTCACCACGGCTATGTGCTCACAGCATGAGTGGGGTATGATGTTGGTTCTGCAATATGGCAACTGCCTTGCTAGCAAGGGACAGGGCAGTACAAGCATGCAGCTACGCAGCACCACGGCCAGACCAATATTGGCCACCAAGGGGTTTCTCAGGATGACAGAATGTCTCGGGGTCACAGATGGCCACATAGCGATCAAAAGCCATGGCCATGAAGATCCCAGACTCCATCACAAAAAAGCAATGAATGAAGAACATCTGGATGAGGCAGGCACTGAAATCTACCTCCCCAGAATTGAACCAGAAGATGCTCAGTGTTTTCGGAATGGTGCATGTGCACAAGACCAGGTCGCTGACGGTCAGCATGCAGAGGAAATAGAACAGGGGCCCATGGAGGCTCGGCTCCCTCTTCACAATGAACAGGATAGTGAAGTTCCCCAAGATGGCTATGGTGTACATAGCACAGAAGGGGATGGAGATCCAGACATGGGCTGCCTCCAGGCCAGGAATGCCCATCAGGATGAAGGTGGAGGGGTTGGTGAAGTCAGTGGTGTTGGAATTGACATGGAGTAAGGCAGAAGGTGTCCAGCTCCTAGGCAGAACAAAGTCTTCTGCATGTACTGTGTGTTCCCCTAACTTCCTGTATGTGCCCAGGCTCCAGGGTGATGGTCGCAGTACAAATGCCTGGATGGAGAGATAACGTTAATATGAGACACTACATACACAACCGGAGGCTGTTCTCATGGGTGAAACATTTTCATTATTCAGAAAAAGGAATTATGAAAAATTTTGACACTACTAATATTAGACCCTCAATAGAGATCTCCCTACGGGATAGGGAGCGGGCAGATACCAGATACAAAGTTGGTAGGTAATACTTTAAATGCTCTTTATTGATTACAAAACAAACTGTGTTCACTCCACATTTACACCACAAACATACTCTACCAGAGTCCACAGGTCAGAATGGTCCCGATGGCCAGTCAAGATTCTTTCTGATGAAAAGGTGCAGGGAGCCAGCTAAAATCTCATCTATATCCACACAAGGTTCTAGATAAGTAAGCAAACCCTTTTGCAGAAATTATAGGCAACCTTTT